>NW_024466400.1:0-299519 GCF_017591425.1 Ochotona curzoniae
CTCCAAGCAGCAGGTCCCTGAGGCAGCCTGCTCCATATAACAATCCCTGTATTAAAAGTACAGCAAGGGAAAAAATCAACAAAGTGAAAAAGCAACCCACAGAGTGGGAGAATATCTTTGCACACTACATAGGCGATAGTGGGCTAATCTCCAGGATATACAAAGAACTTCAAAACAACCAAAAAACCAAAACAAACAAGCCACTCAAGAAATGGGCACGGGAAATGGGCAAACATTTCACAAAGGAACAAGTCCAAATGGCAAACAAACATATGAAATAATGTTCCAGCTCCCTAGCAATAAGGGAAATCCAAATTAAAACATTGATGCAGTACAACCTAACACCAGTAAGATTGGCCCACATAAACAAGAACACCAACGACGCTTGCTGGCGAGGATGCGGGGAAAAGGGAACCCTACTCCACTGCTGGTGGAGCTGCAAATTGGTACAGCCTTTATGGAAATCAGTCTGGAGAACACTCAAACAACTCAAAATCTGCATACCGTATCACCCAGCAATAGCACTCCTAGGAATATATCCAAAACACCTGTTTTACGACAAACCAACTTGCATCCCTATGTTCATTGCAGCACAATCAGTAATTGCAAAAACATGGAAGCAACCAAAATGCCCATCAGCAGAAGATTGGATAAGAAAGCTTTGGTTCATCTACTCCATGGAATACTACTCAGCTATTAAAAAAAAACAAAATGTACTCCCACAAATTTGAGGACCACCAAGAAATAGAAAATCTATTGGACTCCCACCACTTACCAAAACTCATTCCTGAGGCAACTGCAGAATTAAATAAACCCATAACCGAGGTAGAGATTGAAACAGTCATCAAGGATCTCCCAACGAAAAAAAGCCCAGGCCCAGACGGCTTCACTACAGAATTCTACAAAACATTCCGAACAGAACTAACCCCAATCCTCTACAAGCTCTTCAAAACAATGGAGGAGGAAGCAACCCTCCCAAAACTCATTCTATGAAGCCAACATCACCTTAATCCCAAAACCGGACAGAGAACCATCAGAGAAGGAAAACTACAGACCTATTTCTCTGATGAACATTGATGCTAAAATTCTCAACAAAATCCTAGCCAATAGAATTCAAAAAATCATCAGATAGATCATTCATCCGGATCAAGTAGGATTCATCCCTGGAATGTAGGGATGGTTCAACATTCGGAAATCCATAAATGTTATAAACCATATCCAAAAACTGCAAAACAAGAACCACATAATAGTTTCAATAGATGCAGAAAAAGCTTTCGACAAAATCCAACACCTCTTCATGCTAAAAACTCTAGCCAAAGTAGGCATAGACGGGAAAATCCACAACATAATCAAAGCAATTTATGAAAAACCCAACGCCAGTATCATACTGAATGGAGAAAAGCTAGAACCCTTCCCACTGCGATCTGGAACAAGACAAGGGTGCCCACTATCACCACTGCTATTCAACATAGTCCTAGAGGTACTTGCAGAGGCCATAAGACAAGAAAAAGAAATCAAAGGCATACATATAGGAAACGAAGAAGTCAAGCTTTCACTATATGCAGATGACATAATCCTATACATAGAAAAACCAGGAGACTCAATACAGAAACTGCTAGAACTTATACGAGAGTTTGGCAGAGTGGCGGGGTACAAAATTAACGAACGAAAATCAACAGCCATAGTGTACGCAAATAACACCAAGATGGAAGAAGATCTAACCAACAAGATACCATTCAAAATAGCTGAGAGAAGTATGAAGTATTTGGGAATAAATCTAACCAAAAGCGTAGGAGACCTATTCGAAGAAAACTACAAACTATTTAAAAAGGAAATTGAACAAAACCTCAAAAGATGGAACAACATCCCGTGCTCCTGGATAGGCAAAATCAATATCATTAAAATGTCTATACTGCCACAAGCAATATACATTTTCAATGCAATTCCAATCAAATTGCCCAAAACATTCTTCACGGAACTGGATACAATGATTCAAAAGTTCATCTGGAAACACAAAAAACCACGAATAGCTAGAACCATCCTGAAAAATAAGAAGTTAGCAGGGGGAATCACAATCCCGGACCTCTGGACATACTATAGAGCAGTGGTTATCAAAACAGTCTGGTACTGGCACAAAGACAGACAGGAAGATCAATGGAATAGAATAGAAGCTCCAAAAGGGAACCCACACAAATACAACCAATTAATCTTTGACAAAAAGACCAATGACAACTCAAGCAAGTGGGAAGGCCTCTTTAGTAAATGTTGTTGGGACAACTGGCTGATAGCCTGTAGAAACAAAAAGATAGACCCACATCTATCACCATATACTAAGATCCAATCTACATGGATAAAAGACCTAAACCTACATCCAGAAACCTTCAAACTCTTGCAAGAAAATGTAGGAAATACCCTGCAAGACCTAGGAGTAGGTTCCGACTTTCTAAGAAGGACACCAAAAGCAATAGCAGTTGAGAACAGAATAAACAAATGGGACCTCATCAAACTAAGAAGCTTCTGTACAGCAAGGGAAACAATCAACAAAGTAAAAAAGCAACCCACAGAGTGGGAGAAGATCTTTGCACACGATATAGGCGATAGGGGGCTAATTTCCAGGATATACAAAGAACTTCAAAACAACCAAAAAACCAAAACAAACAAGCCACTCAAGAAATGGGCACGGGAAATGGGCAAACATTTCACAAAGGAACAAGTCCAAATGGCAAACAAACATATGAAAAAATGTTCCAGCTCCCTAGCAATAAGGGAAATCCAAATTAAAACATCGATGAGGTACCACCTAACACCAGCAAGATTGGCCCACATAAACAAGAACACCAACGACGCTTGCTGGCGAGGATGCGGGGAAAAGGGAACCCTACTCTACTGCTGGTGGAGCTGCAAATTGGTACAGCCTTTATGGAAATCAGTCTGGAGAACACTCAAACAACTCAAAATCTGCATACCATATGACCCAGCAATAGCACTCCTAGGAATATATCCAAAACACCTGTTTTACGACAAACCAACATGCATCCCTATGTTCATTGCAGCACAATCAGTAATTGCGAAAACATGGAAGCAACTGAAATGCCCATCAGCAGAAGATTGGATAAGAAAGCTTTGGTTCATCTACTCCATGGAATACTACTCAGCTATTAAAAAAAACAAAATGCAGTTCTTTGTGGCTAAATGGGCACAACTGGAAACTATAATGCTAAGGGAAATGAGCGAATCCCAAAAGATTAGATACCACATGTTTGCCTTGATTTAACCTGTAATTTTTTGTTTGGTTGTTTGTTATTTTTTGAACCTGTCATTGATACTGTCTCAACCCAGATGTTTCGAAGAATGGAACTTGCATTATTTTTAACATATTGTTTACCCAATACTATGTCAATTAATTCCATAATGTTGTATATTGATACTGAGGCCTTGTTGGGGCTTTTAACTGACCGGATCTTTACTCTGTTAGACCTATCTTCAGACCATAGAAGGTCTCCCAAGAGGCCACTGAACTTATCTGGACAATAAGACGCTGAACTTTATGCTAGGCAAGTGTTTGCAAGCAATGAATCTCAACTGAACTTGAACTATGGTTATGCAACAAGGTGGAGGAATCCACCATGGGGGGAGGGGTATGGGAGGGGTGGGGGGAATCCCCAGTGCCTATAAAACTGTACTACATAATACAATGTAAGCAACAATAAAAAAAAAAAAAAAGAATTGCAGGCAATTTAGATATGCTCTGTATCAAATTGAAACACAAATCACTCATTTCTCCCAAGACCAGCAAGGTAGGCAGTGGAGAGCATTTGAAATGTCTATGTGTATCTTTATGCCAGTCATAATGTTAAAATGTTTATAAAACATGCATAATTTTAATAAATTAAAGTCTGTAAACTTATGTAATCTTTTCATCAATCATAGGATACCCTTATTAAAGTTTTCAACATGAAGAAAGTGATTCATAATTGTAGAAAAATTGGATAACATGTCAGAGGTCTACAGAGAGTAATAATAAAAGAACAATTCAAATCCTGGCCCAGAGAAAAAACCAAACAACCTACCTTTAACTGTTGTCATCTGCCACTTTTTCTGTACAAACAATGTGGCACGTACATGACAACAAATTGGACTCCAAATTCCTCTTTTGCAATTACCTGTTTGCTTTTTCTGCAAGCTTCTCAGATTCAGTAGATACACCATGCATATAAAGACTTTTCTTTCTAAAACCCAGATCTAGACACTCATTTGTACAAAGGCAACTTCATGCCCGTTCAAAGCTAATCACTTCATGTGTAAATCATTCATTTCACTCTCCGACCAAATCTTCCTCTTCCATTGAGAAATGACGCTATCCACTCTTGCACTGCGAAATGGGAGTGATCCATACTTACACACCACTGTTGTGGTTCAAAAAAATTGAGCCAGACTCCAATGCAACTGAAATGGTTTTAATGTCCAGTTTGGAGGCCACCCTTTGCCATGAGCAAGAAGTGTGCAGAACAAAGTAAATAGGAGGTTTTTATAGCAATTATCTATGAAAAAATCAGTAGTGACATGCAAGGGATTATTTGTGACGTAGAGCAGAAAGCAAGTACGGATAGAGCAGATGCTGATTCAATTACTTCAATGAGGATCTAAGATGTAAAAGCCCAGGATTCCAATCTTATGACTTCAATGTAGACAGTAAACAGCATGCCAGGAAGGTAACTGTCCTTCCCGGGAATTCCAAAAACTCCAAGAAATCCCTATCTGTCATTTTGTTTCCTGGTATTTCAGGAAGCAGGGTTTTCCCATAAACAGGGTGCAGGTGTTTCTCAGGAGATTCCAGAGTTCCGGAAATGTGTCCATCTTCGCAATTAACCCTTCCAACCCAGGAGAGTGAAGACGCATCCTGCCTTACAGCTGGGCTGCAGGATAGCACATCTGGAGACTTTCAGCTGAGATCTCACTGTAGTTGTGTTACAGAACATTTTCACAGTCCTCCGATTTCCTCTGCCACAGCTAAGGTTGGCTATTTCTACCAGAGTCCAAATGAGCTTTAATTAAAGTCAGATTAGCTCTTACAATCAATTGGGTCCCTGCTTTTCTGTAGTATATTTCCAAAACACATATTCATGGAGTTCTGATAGCAAGAGCAAATCCAATAATTATGGAGTGGTTAGGTACTCTGCGTTCAGCACATTGCTAAAGTATTATCTACTCTGGGCTCCTACTGCAAACTCATGGTCCCATCATCCTAATTTGTGTATAAAAGAAAGTGAAGTCCTAAATTTTTTACCAAACTTAGAGTGCCAGATAAGGTTATCAGAAACTAATTGTCTATTAGGGACTTTGTTTCAACTGAAGCAAACATTCCTATCACAAAATTTAATATTATAACATTAAGGAAATGAAATGACACCCAAATAGAAGGCATATGACAACACTGAAGTAAACATCAATATCTCACACAAGCTTGAGATTTGCTATTAATAATTGACAGAGAAAGTATTTTTACTGGTTAATAATTTAATTTAGAGTGAATTTATGTCTTCAGAATTTTCTCTTTTTGTTGCAGAGTTCTGTACTCTTTTAAAAACTATTTCTGAGCACATGATAGGCATAGTTTTTCAAGAGGTGTGAGAGAAATCACCCCCCACCTATTATTTTACACCAGTGTGTTCTGAAGCGTCTCTTCTCTTTGATGCTGCTCTGCAATGTATCTCATAGAACAACCTTTAAAAAAATCTCCAGTTTCACTGGTCAAAGATTAGAACATTGGATGTCATATATAGACAATAAAATCCTTTTTATCTCAGTGGTATTTCATTATACTTTGTGACTTAGAAACAAAACGGGCTTCAAGTCAAGCCAAAACACATCTTTAAGATGGCTATGATAATGCTAATATGCCCTTTAAAATTGAGGCCATCTGGGAAATTGAAAGGGTGACAAGTGGAACCAGCTTGCGTCAAACTGGCATGACACCAGACATGGGCCTGGCCTATGTGACAGCTGCAACAGCTGGGGACTGCTTGATAAGAAAATCCTGTTATACCATCAAGCTCGTTTTCCTTAAATTACATCTTACAAGATCTCATAGGTGCCACAATTTATTTTAGAACAAAACACATTCCATTTTGAAACTGAATTACTCTTGTGCTTAAGCAAATGTAAAGGAAGTGGTATTTGGATGTCCTTTGGCTAAAGGAAAAACCATGTATATTTAATTAGCTCCTTTACCCGAGGGATTCTTGTTAGAAGAACAGTGTGAGACCATAAGCCTGAGTAGCAGAGCAAATGCTATTGGGGCCTTCAGAGCAAAGGCTGCAGCAGAAGAACAGTTCTCTGTGGCAGCTGTTACAGGACACCCTGAGCTCCCAGGTGATAAGTGGGTACAGTAGAACCTGGTTTCAGTCTCCTCTCTAATTGTATGTCTGCTAAGAACAGGAAGTCACCACCTGGAGATGCTGACCTGTGCAGATGGGACAGGCTTCTGCTCAATACAGCCTGGTGGCAGGAAGCACACTCGGTGAGGCCTGCTGTCTTGCTTCCTCAGACTGCAACTTCAGGCAGGGAACCTATGCCCAAGAAGTGCTTAACCTCAAAAACGTCCATCCAGCAGGGCCTGGAAATGGCAAATCATTCCTTTATCATTTCCTTATCCAGTGAATGTTCATTAAACATTCAATCTATGACAAGTTCTGTGTTTTTATGGTTTAGTCTTGCAGAAGAGAAAATGAATGTGATATGGATTCTCTCTCAGTTCACAGACCAATAAGAATAAGCGCAGCTTTATAAACAAGCAGTTACAATGCAATCATAAAGGCAAGGACAACAATACAAACACTTGCCAGGAGTTACCACCAAGGCAACCCCTCTTGACTGTTCCACCATATGCTTTCATTTTATCAAACAGTTGATACATCACATTCTATTTTTAGGGAGATTCTTAACATGGAAACAGACATGACCTATGGCTCTGAGTTTTGACTGATCTTCTAGAAACATTATTTGATCTGTCACTTTTCTGCGACAGCTCGCAGAAATTAGGAGATGTGCAATCTAAAAAGAAAATAAAAAAATGAACCTGGAAAACTTAATCAGTGATATGGCACCTTATACACATTTCCAGAAATCCGAAAACGAAGTCATAAGAGAGAACCCATACTATTTGGGATATATATTCATTGCTTTAGCTTTCTAAATCTTTTCTGCAATAAAGTGGAATGTATAAGAAAAATCCAGTGAATACAGGCCTAAGATATGATCATTACACTCAGAGAGATAACAAGTCCGGAAACAAATGTAATACATAGAAGGCTGAAAATACATCCCTGGAGATAAGATATCGGATATGGCAACATAGGAGGCTGTGTTTATCCCCAAAGCCAGAGCTACAATCACGTCAGAAATAATAATAACATTAATTAATATCAGTGTCATGAACTTATTACTGTTCAGTGAGCCACAAGCTTAGACAGCAGGATGGTCCCTCACCATGAAATACCTGTGAGGGCCTGAGAAAAGCCAGCTCAGAGGTGAATCTCA
This sequence comes from Ochotona curzoniae, assembly GCF_017591425.1. Lineage (NCBI taxonomy): Eukaryota > Metazoa > Chordata > Mammalia > Lagomorpha > Ochotonidae > Ochotona > Ochotona curzoniae. The sequence goes on from NW_024466400.1 coordinate 7,540, forward strand.
CATCTCCCTTTCTCTGTATTGTCCCTTCTGCCATCTTGGCTAAACTTAACCCAAAGTTATAAAAGGTCTCATGCTGTATAATCTGCATTTCAATAAAGCTTAATGATGCTTTCTCGTTTACACAGTTGATCCAAAATTATAACACAGATATTGGATCAGATTCAGAAAGTAAAGCTGCTACCTTAGCTATTGTCCTCCAGAACCGATAAAAGGAGGCCCTTCTGGATTGTAGTGATGACAAAAACATTCATGAAATAATATTCATAGGCAATTTCCTAGACACTTGATTCACGGATCTAATATTTAAACCTATTTCACTGGCTGTTGTACTACAAATTGTTTTTTAACCTACTGTAGAAATTTTTTATGTTAATATGCCATGACTGTATTGTAATTAGGTACTTGATTTTTTTCCTACTCAGATATTTGAAAAAGAGAAAATCGAATACAAAGAGCAGTAAATAAGTTTGCTCTGACCTAAATCTGTATAAATCCTGTTGGCAAATCTTGCCTTTGACTTAATTATGATGGCTAGTACTTCTCACATTTTGACAGCATAAACATCCCGGCTCTGCCATTCTTGGGCTATTATTACTCCCGAGAGATTGCATTACAACGCATGATGTTCTTGGTATCTAACATTCTCTCTCATCATCCATGTTTTTTTTCTTTTGCTGCTTTTATTTATTTTTTTTGCTGTAGTATCATCTTGTTATTCCACTAATGGAACTGTTATACTGTGGTAACTGAAATGGTACCTAAAGAAATAGTGTACATTAACTAAGATGTGGAAAAAATCCATTAGTTGAGTTGGCAATGATATCTGGAATGAGTACTGTGACCTAGTCTCATTCATCCTTTAGTCCTGAGCCAATTACACCCTGCCTGAGCTGATGACCCGCTTCCTCTCTTGACCAAGCTAAATGCATATTACATGACTCCAACCAATTTTAGCTGGTTGTGTCCCCAGGCAGATTCACACATTATTTGTTCCTTTGGATGAATGGCCATTCAGCAACCATTACCCGGCGCTTTAGGAGCGCCTCAGGACAGGAATCGCATCCAGAAATAAGTGTGGACATCTCACACACTGCCAGCTGTTTATTCACTACATAATTACAACTCTGCATGCTACAACCTACCACGCCAATGCTAAAATAGGGACAAGAAATTAGAGCCTCACAGTTTCATCAAATACATACACACACTCACCTTGATTATCTACTATGAAGTTTGTATTTATTGAATACCAACTGTGGAAGATATTGGTTATTGATCAATCAGTAATGATTTTCTGAATTCCCTTCCGTTATCAGGTTATTGCAGAACTGAAAGATTTCCAAGTCACTGGGAAGGCATTCTACCTGGAAGGTCAGTCATGAAGACATTGTTACTCCATTTTAAGATTTATTTATTTAACAGATAGAACAGGAGAGAGAGAGAGAGAGAGACAGAGATAGAGAGAGAGAGAGAGACAGAGATCTGTCCTTTCTCATGCATTTTGCAGCTGACTACTATAGGTCAAGACAAGCAAGAATGCAGAAGCTTCTTCTGTGTCTACCACATGGGTTTCAGTGGCCCAAATCATCTTTCACTATTTCCCAGGCCATCAGGTGGGAGACAGATTAAAAGTGGAATATCTGGGACATTAATCAGGGCCCATATCAGTTAACAGAGTCACAAATTGCAGCTTGACCCAATGTGCTGTGATCCCGGCTCATTTGATTATGCTTCTCCTTTTTTCTTCTTCTTCTTTGTCATTTCTTTTTTAATTTTCTTCTTTGATTCATTTCAATTGTGAGTGCTTGTATCACAGTCATCTGCTAAGAGCAGTACAAGGAAATGTTTTGCAGCTTTTAAGAAAGAGTCCCTGGTAAGTACGGGAGGAATATTGTGGCTTCTTGATGATGGTCCAACAGGTCTGTAGGTGATTCCTGGAAGCCCTACTGCGCTCATGCAACTATACAAAGCTCAACAATAAACAGAGCAGTGCAAGGTGGGAGTGTGCACAGTGTAGTGTGTGTCCCTGAGATGCTGTCAGTCAGGTGTGCTGACACACAGAGCAGTGCCAGGTGGGAGTGTGCACAGTGTAGTGTATGTCCCTGAGATGCTGTCAGTCAGGTGTGCTCACACACAGAGCAGTGCCAGGTGGGAGTGTGCACAGTGTAGCGTATGTCCCTGAGATGCTCAGTCAGGTGTGCTGACACACAGAGCAGTGCCAGGTGGGAGTGTGCACAGTGTAGTGTATGTCCCTGAGATGCTCTCAGTCAGGTGTGCTCACACACAGAGCAGTTCAAGGTGGGAGTGTGCACAGTGCCTGTACAAGTACCTTGAGTCACTGAATCAGGCAGCTATAGATACTGCATAGCACAGGTTAGCATCAAATAAGGCCATAAATGAACTATTTTTAGTCATTAAGTGAATATTTGAATGTCTTATTGCATGCAACTGAAAGAATTCCAGCTGGTATATCTCACATTTATAATTCATGGTAATTTATTTTCTATTATAAAAATTCAAATTTCATCCAGTTTCAGAGTAAGGGGAGTCCAATAAGAAATTGCCCACATCTCTGAATCTATTCACCAAAGAGTACACGGTGTCTCTGCTATTATGACAACCAAGCTTTCTATAAAAATCTTATCTATGATTATATTGTAAAGTCATAGAGAGCTAGAGTAATTCGCCATGAGAAATGCAAACACTAGGTCAGAAAATTCTATTTACAATAAGCCGAGTAATCAAGAATCTCTAAAGCATTTGCTGATGAAGGAAAACCTGGAAGATTCAGAGAAGCCAAAGCCGACACAGAAAGGCACTGCAGGTAGAGCACTGTGGGTATGCTAGTGCAGCAGTGAAGAACTGGGCAAAAACAAACGAATGATCGAAAAACACCTCTGCAATGTGTGGGTGCCGGTGTAAACTGAAAATACACAAACTCTTCTTTCAACAATTATTGTAACTTTAAAGCTAGGGAAGCAGTAGCAGCAAACCAAATGTTGAATTCTAGCAGTCACTGTGGAAATGCAGGCCCTAGCACCTGAGGGGGGATATGTTCCAGAGGCGAGCTAAAAGATGGACATACATAAGCTTATGAAGATATCGTGTGAACAAATCCTAGAGTAACACTTTAGTGACCACAATTATTTCAGATCAGAATCTAGAAACGTGGCTCGGTAAGACCTTTTCCCCTTGCGTATTTCAGGTGAAAACTGTAATAATGAGATGCTAACTAGAAACCAAATAAATGCTTCATGTTTAATGTTAATTCAGAGAGCTGAATGCAAAATTGCACCCATGTGCTTGTACACATGGATGTGTGTGTAAGTGGATTCAAAGAACTACAGTGCCACTGAACATCAGTTCTAGGCGTGCCACAGTAAATTTTAATACCTGAGAGGATTAAACAAGAGAAATACATGATTTCAATACTCTGCGAGCTGGAAGACTGAAATGAAAGTGTTGGCAAGGTTGCTTTTTCACAAGGCTGTGAAGCAAGAATCTGTTCCTAGAGTCTGTAAATATGGTGGTTTCCATGGTTGCACATGGAATTTTCCACGTATGCATGGCTGCTCCAAAAAACAATATTCACATTAAATTAGGACCAAGGCTTCTGGCTTCATGTTACATTGATCACCACTGCAAGGACTGTCTGAGCCCAGAACAATGGCTCAGTAGCTACAGCCTCGCCTTGCAAGCACTGTAATCCCATGTGGGTGTCAGTTGATCTCCCTGGATGCTTCAGTGCCCTTCCAGCTTCCTGTTTGTGTCCTGGAAAAACAGTGGAGGATGGCCCAAAGCCATGGTGCCCCTCACCCATGTGGGAGATGCAGCAAAGTCTTCTGGCTCCTGGCTTCAGATCAACTCAACTCTGGCCATTTCAGGTACTTAGGGAGTGAATATGTGGATGGAAGATCTTTCTATAAATCTACCTTTCCAACAAAAATAAATAAATCTTAAAAAGTGAAGGACCCTAAGTCTATCTGAGGTCTCTTCCAACCTACTAGACTGCTGGACTTCAGCATATGAATACTGAATCTAAAAGGAACAAAATTTATTCTGTACAATATTTTAACTATGATAAAATGTCTTCTTATTAACAGATCTTCAGAGTTTCCAAAGCATCTTCAACTAATTTTCTAGCCAAAAAGTTGCAGAAATAAAAAGCTTAATGATGTTAAGAGTAAGATATTGACCCAAACTTATAAAGAAAATGACATATTTATATAATGAAGTTTTAGTCAACCATAATATGATAAAATTCTACCATTTAGAACAAAAGGAATGCAAACACAGGATATCACGTTGAGTGAAATAAGCTAGTGACAGAAACAGAAAGATCACATCTTCTCCATAAATTTGGGAGACAAAATTGAATCCAAAAAATACTAAGAAAAAGAAAGAATTGCCAGTGTCTATCAGTATTTCAGTAAATACAGTTTTGCAAAACTTGGCTTATGCCTTTGTCAATCTAAGAGTTAAGGATGTTTTACTGCTATAGCTTAATGATTTGAAACACTCTAAAATTACTGCATTTAGCTTATGTATCATCTATCTTTCATTTGATTATCATTTATAACCGTACCAATATTTCTTCAAAACTAGAATTTTGCTTTTTCCTTGTTAAACTCTTATTTTTTTGTTTGTATACTTATTTATATTTGTTGATGTGGTGCAATCACAGAGAAAATTAGAGACAGAGAGAGATCATCCATCCATTGGCTCACTCACCAAAAAGCTGCAGCAACTGGAGCTGAGTCCATGCAAAGTTAGAAGCCAGGAGCTTCTTCCAGGTCTCCCAAGGAGAAACAGGAGTCCAAAGGTTTGAACCATTGTGCACTGTCTTCCCAGTTCATAAACAGGAAGCTGGATTGGAAGTGGAGCAGCCAGGATATGAAGCATCACTCACACGGGGTGCTAATGCACAGATAGAAGCTTAGCCGGCAAAGCCTTTGTGTCAGCCTTTTTTTTGCACTAGTCATTAAATGGAGAAACATGCCTTTAACTGTTATGTAAAGATATGTCATCTCAACAATGAAGGAGAGAAATACAAGAAAGTGAGCGAAGAAGTATGGTAGATAGAGAAGTGGGAAGGAGGCCAAAAGGGAATGCCATTATACTCGTATAATTGTATCTATAAACTATATTGAAACATTTTTAATATATTGATCTGACTATAACACATGTCTTTTGAGTAATTCAGAAGGTAAATCATCTATACCAGAAGGAGCTTACTCTCTTAAGAAGAATCCTGACTCAGTCCCTGCCCTTTTCGTACAACTTCCACTCAGCATTGATTCAGTGCATCTCTCTGTGTTGCTCTTACACTTACTCTCCCTCCTCTCTCTTTCTGGTCACATACACACAAGCATTACACCTCAAGCCAAGTGCATGCAGCACATTGCAAACCCCCCACAAGCCGATCACACTGAAAGTTAAAAAAAATGTGATTGTATTTTACTCAGTTACTGACTTTAAGAGCCCCTTAGCCTACACTGTAATAAGATGCTTTTTCTTTGGAGTTGTGCTCACAGCAAACTCTCTGCAGGGAGTAGAGTTAACCATGCTGTATGTTATTCCAAATAGTAGCAAGACAGATTCATTGACAGAAATGACGTCATCAATACATGTAAATATATAGGAAACCTGTATGTTGTATATATTTGTGTATCTGTGTATATATATATATGTACACACACACACAACATGGGGACACGTATATATATAGTGTGTTAAAACATATAAGCTTATATTCACAAATATTTACAGATATTACATGTCAATTTGAAATTTTAGGTGACTTTTATAGCTACGATTATTCCAATTTATATTCATCTGTTCACATGTATTTCATATTCAAAACTCACACCATGAATAATATAGCACAGAACATATTTGTTATGGAGTTTTTGGGTGACACAAACTGTAAAAGTATTCAAAGCAATGATTCAACTGATATTCCAATTTGTACAAACTTGTCCAAAACCCCATTCAGCAGAATGAAATCCTAAGGAAATAAACAGCAAGGTTTGCAAACATAAATGACTTGCTTAGTTAACTGATATAATCATTGGGAAGAATTAAACACTTACATATATAGATACCAAGAACAATAAAGTTTCAATAAATACAACACCAGTAAATCATTTTCAATACATTTCAAAGGAAGTTTCAGGAACACGTCACACATCAAAATCAAATTTCACAAGACAAAATCTAGAAATTCTCTCCACTGCAAAGACAAAAACATTTTTTGCATCCCTTCCTAGTTTGCAAAAATAGAAATGGAAACTATAAACAGAAGTGAAATTCTTCCAAGGGCTTAACTGTTCAACATCATGATGTTTAGTTATTAGCATTCATTCTAACTGACATTAACAGTGTTTTACTTCACATTGACTTTCATAATGAAAAGCCACAATCATAGCTGGAGATATTATTTATTAAATCAAACTCTGACCATGCCAGGTTCTTGCTTTGCCATTAGGGAAGATTATCTTTCTTTATTATATTTTTAACAAGTGTGAACTAGAAGAATTATAGGTTCTACACAGCGATGTGAGAAGATAGAGTACATGGGACTTCTGGTGTGAGGCTTCATTATTTAGAAAAGCTTGAAATGCTACCGGCCTCACAGTTCAGAGTTTGCTGACATATCCATGTTGAATCAATGTCATCTGCCTTGCAAGAGATGTTTGAGTGATGACTATGGGTAAATCACTGTTGAGCTACTGGATGTAGCCCATCTCCGTTCTTCAACAAAATTACAGACTCATAGAGGCAATAGGACATGATAAATATGTTATCAGATAGCAGGATTGTGATGGTGAAACTTACGCAAGTGAATAACTATGAAACCCTGAATGATAGTGTGTCCTGTCTATTGTGATTGAAAAAGCCTTTATACAGAACGTGCCAGATCAGAGAAGGAAACTATTTCCAGAGATCACGAGTAGACGGGGCTTCTGACAAAAGGAACATTCCTGTTTAATTTATCAGATCAAAGCACAGAGAGATGGCAGAAGCAAACCAAGGCAAAAACACATCTTGCAAGACTGTCCTTCATTCCGAGATTTTGTCATTTTACTTCTTGATTTTCAATGAGTTTGAAGTTGGTTACAGGGAATACTATTGGCATTCACTTACACTTCATGTTTTTCTTTAAGATCTATTTTATTTTTAATTTTTATTAGAAAGTCAGATTTATAGAGAGAAGGAGATACAGAGAGAAAGATCACCAATCCATTGATTCATTCCCCAAGTGACCACAAAGGACACAGCTGAGCTGATCTGAGGCCAGGAGTAGGAGCAAGGAACCTCCAAAAATCTCACAGGTGGGTACAGGGTCCAAAAGCGTTGGGCTGTCCTCCACTTCTTTCCCAGACCACAAGCAGGGAGCTGGATGGAAAATGAAGCTACTGGGACAAACACTGATGCCCATACGGGATCTTGGCACATGCAAAGTGAGGACTTCAGCCACTGATCTATCACGCCAAGCCCACCAGCTACATTTTTTACAAATGGAATTTTCATGGTATTATAAATAAATCATGATGTCTGAAACAGCATACATTTTTTTTAAATCGTCAATTTTATTAGTTCAACATTGTAGAAATTCTTATGTCTAATTTTGCAAAATCAAGTTTTAGATTTTTAACAAATTATTCAATGATACTGTCTTGCACACACACAAACTAGCTCCGGTATCATTATTTAGAATTCAACACTGTTTTAAAAATATAACACAGATAGGCATATAGTTTTTTTTTTTACAATGAAGGATCACCTGTTTCAACATTTGTTAATTTTCTCTAATTTAATTTAATCTGATCATGATGTTCCATATTTGTGGTAGCAATGAACAATATTTTCAAGAGCACAAGAAATGATTAGTAGTTGACTATTTAAATGTTTAAGCCTTCTCTCATTTAATCTTTTCTCTTGCATTCTAATTCTACTGCACTTACTAGATATTAACATCACGAAAGCTAACCTCTCGTACACCTTATATTTCCATTTCTATTATATTAAAACAGTTGCTTAATATTAGTTGGTTACTTGCTTCAACAAAGGTTCTGTAGCATTCAGAAATCACAACAGGTTCCTGCATTTTAGTTTTTCTACTGGAAAATAAAATGTAGTTCATGATTTGGAATACTATATTTTTCTTGTATGAAAAAATACAATCTCAGTTGTTCCTTTGAGTAACCCTTTGTGCCATTTGCATATTATGAAAATTAGAGGTGGTGATCAGAGACTTCACCTGCAAGTGCAGATTTTGTTAGGAATACATCTCTGAATGCTCCCCTTCGAGCTCTGGCCTCTGGTGTTAGCTGCAGGGGGCAGTAAGTGTGCTGTCTCTGAGCACCCTTGATTTTCACTTCACAGTGGCTCTTGCAGTTTCCACAGCTGCTAGATAATGCAAGCCCCTGAGAGCCTCTAAGAGACACTTAGACACCTGTCAAATCAGGTGCACTGTGATCACAACTGTCCATGAGACGCCCAGGCTGGCATGAAGCCAATTCCTTCTCCACCAAGAAAAAAGAAAGGCTAATGTGATCACATTTAAGTAACACGCCGTCCTTTCCCAGAGATATTTTAAGGATGCTGAAAAACCAAAAGATGTGCTTTTCAATAATCTGAAGCAAGGCAGGGTCATAAGCCAGAACCGAAGCTATCTCAGCCTATTTTGAAATGTTACGTATGTTTTCATCACTAATGAGACACTAGATTTGTGACGTGAAACGGAAGACTGAAACTTCAGCATCAGCTTTCATTTGAATCCGTTTTCTGGAGGAAAAAGTAAAACGTAAAAGCAGCCCAGTAAGTTGAGCTACAAGCTGCTGGGCCACCTCTGGGCATCACTGCGTAAAACCACATTACATCATCAGTATCCATGTACACAAGGCAGGAAAAATGCAAGACAGTCATCAAACACAGGGGGCATAACACACCCGCAGGCACCTCATTTCTAACTCCATGTGGATTTCTTTCCTGTATAATTCCTCAAGTTAATGCAAGCCACTTCGTGCAGTCACCGCTGGGCCCCAAATCCCTGGAGATCTCTAGGGGCTACCGATGGCCAGGAAAGCAAGTGTTGTAGAGAAATCACTAAAAATTGTTCCTAACAAGAAGTCTTTGTCTGTCGTCTTGGAAATACTGTTGGTGCCTTAGCTTGGTGATTGGATGGCCATGAAACCTCAAGAGAGGGAAGGCAGCACGTTCTTTGGCTGTAGGTAGTTTGAAATATATACCATACATATTCCTTTTTAAAAGATGTATTTAATTTTATTGGAAAGTCAGATTTACCAAGAGAAGGAGAGATGGAGAGGGAGAGCTTCCATCAGATAATTCACTCTTCAATCAGTCGCAATGACTAGAGTTGAGCCGCTCCGAAATCAGGAATCAGGAGCTTCTTGGTCTCTCATATAGGTGCAGGGTCCCAAGGCTTTGAGCTGTCCTCAACTGATTTCCCAGGGTAAAAGCAGAGAACTGGATGAAAAGTGGAGTAATCGGGACATGAACCGGCACCCATATGGGATCCTGGCACAATCAAGGTGAACAGTTTGGCTACTAGGCTACTGTGCTGGACCCAATGTTACTTTTTTTGTTTTTTAGCAGATTAGCAGAAAGTCACAATAATTCTCTCCTAGAATCAAATGTGATATCCTTTGCCTAATAGTGACCTCTACTGGTGAGCCTGTTTTTACCCTGAATGAGGGACGACATCTCAGCAACAATATTCACATTAGTTGTTAAAGAAATTGCCAGGTATACAAATGTATTGGAGTTGCATTTCAATTTAGTATTCAGCAGGAAGCAATTCCAAATTCTCCAAAACAGAAGTTCTTTCCTCATTAAACCCCGCCCCCCAATATTAGCCAACTCTGAGTGCCTTTACGATCATGAAGACACAAGTCCATTCTGTCAGCAGAGGCATAGGGACCATGAGTAACAGTAAGCAGATCTGGGTTTTACCTGGTGTCATTGCTGTAAATATGGCAGTTGATGAGCTTGTAGTTGACTATTTGTATTATTTACTTTTTACATGTTTATATAGTTTGCTTCAATGTCAAAGTTACAGAGAGATTGGAGAGAGACAGCAAGATCTGCCATCTGCTGGTTCACTCTTCAAATGGCCACAGCGGCCAGAGCTGAGCTGATCCCAAACCAGGAGGCAGGAACATCTTCCAGGTCTCCTTAGAGGAACAGGGTCCCAAGGGCCTGAACCAATCCTTGCTGCTTTCCCACAGCATAAGCAGAAGGCTGTACCAAGAAATGAAGCAGCAGGGAGTTAAGCTAAGCCCATATGGAGTGCTGACGCTCCAGGCTTGGGAGTCAGGTGATACACCAGCACGCCAGCCCTGTGGCTAACTATTTCAAGACGTTTTATACCCTGCACCTGGAAACATTAGTATTATCTCCATTTTCTGGGAAAATTTCCTAGATATTTGATTAATTGTTTAGCTGTGTATGTGTTATTAAATATTTGCATATATATTAAATAAAAGAGATGCTTGTTGAAGACAATGAACAGTTATTTTGTGTTGTTTTGTTGACTTTAGTTTGCATCTTTCATTCTGTAGGAACTCTTTTACTAACAAGCATAGGATGGTGGGAAGTAAGGCAATCTTACATGGGCTCTTCAGCTTCTTCAAAATGCATGGCTACATCTAGACTTCATCGTGCACATCTGCCCTCAGCAAAAGGAAACATGTTTGGAAATGGTGTGTGACTTTGAAAGTAGAAGTCACAGTATTTGTTCAACCATGAAGGACTCTAATCCACGTGACTATCTGAACGCTTGTGCAAGCACTGGACGCTAGGCAAGAGACGGCAGACAGTGATGCTGTAACCAACTTTCTCTGCCCATAACTCTAAAACAGGAAGTTCTCCAAAATTGTTCCAAAAATCACTGCAATGCCCTGAATTTCTGATCATCCTGAATTGACCATGTGTATCCACAAAACTAACAGTCCAGACATGGTAGCCTCGCAGCTAAAGTCCCCGCCTTACACGCGCCAGGATCCCATATGGGCACCAGTTCTAATCCTGGCAGCTCCACTTCCCATCCAGCTCCCTGCCTGTGGCCTGGGAAAGCAGTCAAGGACGGCCCAACGCCTTGGGACCCTGCACCTGCAAGGTGGACCTGGAAGAGGTTCATGGCTCCTGGCTTCAGATAGGCGCAGCACCAGCCATTGCAGCCACTTCGGGAGTGAACCATTGGACGAAAGTTCTTCCTCTCCATCTCTCCTCTTCCCTGTATATCTAACGTTCCAAACAAAAGTAATAAATATATAAACATTAAAAATAGAAGGGAACAGCTTATTCCCTAGCTACCATGGCTTCTTAAGCATAAGCCTTTGTCCTTTTGTCTTTCACAACCCATTTGAATGCATCTCTTTGGTTGGTTCTGACCTAATCCAGGGGGTTAAGGTGAGTTGGAGAATTTGGTAATATCTTTGCTAAGAAAGAAAGGAGTTAGAGTGACCAAAAACATAACACACAATTTGTGTGTGTGTCTGACATAACAAATTTTACTTCCAAAAATCAGAACAACATGGCACATTTCTGTACAGGATGGAGCAGAGTCTTTGTAGTGAAGAGTAGTTATTTTCTATATATGTATTTCAAGAAATGCAGCTTCATTTTCTTATCCTTAATGTGAGCACACGTGCACATTTGCCTCAGAGTTTTAATGCATTTGTCATTATTTAGTATATCAAAAATCATATAGTTTTCTATACAGCCTCAGATGTGGCTAAAAATTGCCTGTCAACATTTATCTACACAGATTAAAAGCAGAGTGTTAATTATAATTTCCCCTCATGTAAATGAATTAAATATTTTCTGCATGTTGTAAGTCTATCCTGTTGGAGTTTTTCAAATCTAATTGAAATTAACATATTCAATTTTTTGTGGGAGATCGCCTTTGGAGCTCTGTCTCCTTAGCCCATATTTGAGGTTATAGCCATGTAACACCCCTACAATACATCCAAACTAGATATTTAGCATAATAACAAAATAAACATATTATTAAGTTTATAAAGAAGAGTGTTAGAGAAAAGATGAAGCTAAAACATATATCTTGAGCATTTACCATTAAAGATTCTTGTTTCATTTTTCAAATGAGTCACTGAATTTAATAACTGTAATTATCATATTCCAAAATCTTTCTGTATTAAAAAAAATCTGAAAATCATGCTTGTGCCAAACCTGCCTGGAACTGATTAAATGCAAAATATACACAGACATTTATTACCTTGTAATACATAATTTTCAAAACATGAGGCGAATACAATAATTTATAAATAGTAATTCTATGATCAGAAAAAGATAAGACAATTAATGCCTTTGTATCTTAAAATCCTTTAGAAAAAGAGTTTAGTAACATTAGGATCTAGTTCAGGGTTTGGTTTTTGCATGTAACTTTTTGCTCTTTTTCTTCTCATCTGCTTCCATTTGAGCTTATCTTTTTCAGCTTGAAAAGCTCCCAATTTCTTATTCTTGGCTTTCTTAATCCTTTCCTTGATGGCAACCACATTAATTTTAGTTTCAATGGAACCTTCCTTAAATTTCATACCTGGTTTTACGTCTGGCGGAATGAAAAGTTGTCTGTCTTTCTTCTTGTCTCTTACTGAAAGCTTCTGCTTGTTTAGTCTTTCTTGCTTCCATTTTTTTGTTTTGTTCGGACTTGCCTTGAGAAAGTACTCACCACTAGCCAATTTCCTTAGGGGTGGGAATGGTGTATTATTGTAGATTACAATGGTATATGTCCTTTCTTAGCAGCTTTCTTCTTTGGCTCCTTGTTTTGATTCACATTTTTGTGTAATTCAGAATCTTTTGCCAACTCTCGTTTAGTCATTAAGATTTTAATGTTATATATTGGATGAATATTCTTCATTCTAGGACTACTTTTTGAAATGGTTTTAAGCCACTAAATAGTCAAATAGCTGAAACGCTATTTCCCTGAACTATAATGTGAATTTGTTAAGAGTTCCAGTGCCTTCACTGTAGATTCTTTGGGACCAGTAAGCCCCTGTGTTCTTTTTACGAATCTCTCCTTATTTCTTACTAAAGATCCTATTTTCATAATGTCACTTGCAATGTCATCCTGAAGAATTTACACTGCCTGTTCAAACGAGACACTCCTTGCTAACAATGTTATTAGGCCCCTGGCCCTAACAGTGATACAGGGATTGAAAAGTCTTCTTGCTAGTACAGTCGGGTCCAGGGATGCTGAAATATGATGTTCAGTTAAGGCTTTCGGCAGCAAACGCCAACATTCTTTTTAGCACGCCTCTCTGTGCTTGGAGAACAGAGAGCGAAGCTGCTGTCCTCCAGCGGTCCTCTGGGGTTGTCCTTTTTGGAGGAAGCTGCTTCCTTCCAACCACCAGAAGCAGTAAGGAGCTGGGAGTCATCTCAGCTCTCCGACTTCTGTTTCTAGTTACTGAGCTCACTTTCCCCATCGGCAGAAGACAACTGGCTCAGCGACCAGGATGTAATTGTCACCAAAATATCTTGCTTCTTACTTCTCTTGGCTGCTAACTATTTGTCTCAACAATATTTGCTGAATAGACCAACCATTTTCCCTACATTGTGGAAGGTAGTTGACGTATATGTGTACGTTCTGGGGTTTCTATTCCATTCCATTGATCTTCTTTTCTCTCTATTTACCAGTACCAGACTGTTTTTGTTATCTCTGCCATGCAACATACCTTGTGGTCTGAAATTGTGATTTCTCCAGCTTGATTTTTCTTGTTCAAGATAACTCTGTCCATTCATTGTCTTTTGTGTTTCCAGATTAACTTTTACACTTGATCTTAGCCAAAAGGCCATGAAGAGATTCAGATTTTTTGTATCATCTTTTCTGTTTCTGAGAAGAATGTTGGAATTTTTATTGAATCACATTGAATATGTATACGACTTTCAGAAATATAGGCATTTTGATGATGTTGCTCTTTCTGATCCTGGGTCATGGTAACTCTATCTCTAAATGTTTTCACAATATTTTGTAATTTTCATCACAGGGATCTTCCACATCTTTGGTTAGGCTAATTCTAAAGTGCTTAAGATTTTTCTCCACTATTTAAAAGGGTACTGCATATGAGAGCTCTTTCTAAGCCATGAAATTATTTGCATATAATAGGTCCATCAATTTATATTCATTAATTTTGTACACTGCTACCAGGCGCTAATAGTCTCTTTATTTAGTCCTTTGGTTCTTCTATATCTAGACTCGTGCTACCTTTGGACAGGGATGATTTTAATTCCCAGTTTCTGATGATGAATTCCTTTGACTTATTTTCTCTCATAATGGCGCTAGCGAGGACTTCCAGTATGTTAGATAGCAGTGGTGAAAATGAAAATTCTAGTCTAGTTCCATATCTTAGTGGAAAAACTTCCAGTCTCTCCCTGTTTAGTATGATACTGGCACTGGTTTGTTCATACCTTACTTGTATTGCGTACAAAGCTCCATCTATACCCCTTTCTTATGGTTTTTAGCATGAAGGGTTGTGGATTTCATTGATGCCTTTGCCGCATCTAATGCTTATCATTTCATTTTCGTTATTCAGTTTGTTGCTGTTGTATTTAACTCATTGGTTTTCACATATTGGACCATCCTGGCACAGCTGGGGTGAATCTCACCTACTCGGGGTGAATCATCTGTCTGGTGTATTGTTGGATTCTGACTAGTGTTTTATTAATCAGTTTTGTATCTGTGTTGATCAGGGATATTGGTTTGTACTTCTTTTCTGTCATGTCTGTATCTGATTTGGTATTAAGGTGGTGTTGACTTCATAGAGTTGGAAAAGATTCCCTTCTTTTCTAGTGTTTTGAAGAGCTTACAGAGGTTGGCATAGTTGTAACACTTTCTAGAATTCAGAAAAGAAGCCATCTTGTCCTTTACTTGTTGGGAGAGATTTAATTACTGATTGAACCTCTGTTGTGGTAATAGGCCTATTCACATTATTATTTGTTTCATGATTCAATTTTGGCAGATCATATTTTCCTAGAAATCTATTCGGTTTTTTTCCAGGTCTTCTGATTCATTGGCATATAGTCACTTATAATAGTTCCTGATTATTCTATATCTATATGTGCCCAAGGTTTCTGTTGCAATACTTCCTTTATCATCAATGATTCTATCGATATATGTTTTATCTCTCCTTCCCTTGATTAGTTGGGCCAGTGGGAATCTATTTCATGGATTTGCTCAGATTACCAGGTCTTTGACTCATTGGTTTTATTCATTATTCTTTTGGTTTCTACTTGATTTATTTCTTTCCTTATTCTGATAATTCCTTTTTTCTGCTAATATTGGCATTGTTTTTCTGCCTCCATCAGACACCTGGTTAGCCTATTACCTGGCACCATTCTAGTTTCTTGGCATGAGCACTGAAAGCAACACTGTGTTCTCTGTGTTCTTAGCTCTGCCTTGTCAGTGTTCCATAAATTCTGGAATGTTGTATTGATGCTTCCATTTGTTTCAAACAGGCTCTTTATTTAACTTCCTGCTTGATATCTTCAATAAACCTTTTTTTTTTAAGCATATCGCTCCGCCTCCAGGTATTTGCATAGCTTCTGGGGCATTTTTGACTTGTTGGTCTCCGGTTTCACTCCATGATGGTCCACGGAGATATGCGGTATGATCTTATTTATATATTTTCTAATTTGCTGAAGCTTGTTTTGTGGTCTGTAATATGGTCAATCCTGGACAGGTTTCCATAAACTAATAGAAAGAAAAACTGTGTCCTGTGTTTGTGCAATGAAAGGTTCTGTAGGTATCATTCAGATCTAGTTTTTGGTCACCTTAGTGAATTCTATTGTCCTGTTGCTAAGCTTCTGTCGTGATGATATGTCCATTCAGGTTAGTGGGGTGTTAAGGTCCCCCACTATTTTTGTGCTAGAGTCTATTTTGCCTTTAAAATCAACTAATGTTTGTCCCACACAGCAAGATACCCTGGATGTTGGTGTATATATATTTACTATTGTGAGTTCTTCCTGCTGAATGAATTCTTTGGTCATTTTGTAGTGTACCTCTTCATCTATTTTATTACTTTTTACATTGAAATCTAAAATATCAGGTGTTAGAATAGATGCACCAGCTCATTTTTGCTTTCCATTAGTATCCTTTTCAATTCTTTGACTTTCAGTTTCCACATATCTTTGCTGGTGAGATGTGTCTCCTATAGCCAACAAATCATGACTTAAAAAAATGTGTGTATATATACATACATATACATATACATTATGTACTTGTGCCCATATCGGATTCAAACCCTTGCAAGGTGAGGATTTAGCCATTAAGCCTTTGTGTTTGGCCCCTAAAGTGGATTTCTAATCATTTGTATTTAGCATAACAACTAATTCATTTCCTTCCAGAAAGAAAACACTTCATACTTTCTATCGTTACTTTTTTTTGCACTTCTTGTCTTTGTGGCTGGTTCTTGAATGTCAAAACAGAAATAAAAACACAGAATATGTAAAACCACTTCACATCTATGCGCTGAACAATAAGCAGGCACACACTGGCCAGCCTGAAACTTTAATGCTTGATTTTGCCAAAAAACTGAAACTTCTTCACTTATGATCCAATTACATTACTCACCGTTTTGTTGTCAGATGCAGGAAATAATGCACAGAGAAATAGTTAAATTTCCTTATACTGTTGAAAAGAAGAAAAAAAAAAACACCTACATCTCTCTATGATATTGTCATCTAACTGAATATCTGATGTTTCTTCACAAACACAGAGACAAGCCTAACGAAGAAGTCAGTGGATTTGCTTTCTCTGGTTGTGGGCTACACTTCGAACAAACCAGTTTCTCTCAATCCAGCCATTCCTGAATTTAGTACATATGTACTCTTGATATTTCAAAAGCCTGCCTATTTTAAGAGCTCTTTTTAACTTTTCAAAGATTGTCAACCTCTTCAAGGCTGTAGGGGTTTGGTTGTTTTGTTGTAGCAGCCAAATTTGACTGAAAGAAAAAGTGCAATGCTCTCTGAAGATAAAGTCCCCATGACAGCATTGGGCTTTTTTTTTTTTTTTTTTTTTTGATAAAAAGAAGATTCATAGTTCAGTATTTCTATTTTTCAAGCTTTGGTTCCAAAGAAAATGTATCTTTTGCTCAGAAGATATTCAACATTTTAGACACAAAGCCCACACACACAAAAAAAGATGTTTTCAAGTTTGATATAAAAACTAAATTATAGCATGAAGAGATCAGAAGTGTCATTTTTAGAAGAAAAAAAGGCCGCTCTTACAACAATTTGAAACCTCATTTTCTTAGATTTTATGGGATATCTTGTGTAATTCTAGCATATTCTAAGGGAAATCACTGAAATAAATATTTCTGAAACCATTAGGGACACCTAAAAGCAAGAGATTATTGAACAGACAGTTGATATGTGTTAGATAATTGGTGGATGTTGGGGCAAACACCATAGGAACTCCGGAAAGTTTAAAGAAGTTACTGGCAGGTGGGTGCCTCTCTGCCGACACAGCTGTGCCTATTTCTTCCCAAGTGGGAATGTATAAAAACTTGTAACTGTTGAAAAGGTCTTGCTTTTATTTTGCAGACAAAATTCGAAGTTGAAATAAGGACTTACAGGTATTTTCTTATCACATCTTTATACGTACATGTCTCCAGTACAATGCTACTGAACTACAAACAAAAGAAAGTTGTTCACCATAAATTTGTATGTGATGATTTAGTCTTGCTTAAAACAAGTTTTTCCTCACATATCAAAGGGGATAATGAAATATTTTGAATTTATTTTTTGCTATGTGTTTGAGAATTGGCAAAAATATTTGTTAGCACCAAAATGTGAAGTTAGAATGCATGTGATTTCAAAGATAAAACATCTGTCAGTAATTGTTTGGATGTCCGGCTGTTCCCTGCCTCGGCCGTTTCATCTTTCCCTGGATGTCACTGCAAAGTGTGGTTTCCTTTGTTGGTCTAGGCATTAAGTTCTAGTGACATGGAGTCAAAGGGTTGCCAATAATGATTTATTTATAAATTGATCAGGAAGACAAGATCTAAAGTAACTCAGCAGTTCACAAATTCATTGAGTTGAATTTGCATATCCACACAATATTGACAAATTCCAAGTTTTCTCTTTCAATTTAAACTTCCTTAAAAAACCCATGTTTCCGTCATTTGTATAGTGTTTTGTCTCTTGCAAGCCAGCTTCTTCCTCGTTGTCTCCTTGTGACGTGTAAGTCAATATCCAACTACAGCATAGCTTGTAACGATTGTACTTTCCGTCTGTGGTCTCCAACACTACTGAAGAGGCCCTTGTAATGACCATGTCAGAGATACCTAATTTCCCTTTCCTAGACCCTGTGAATCTCCTCCATGCTGGCAAACAGCATCTGTATTTCTTTGTGATACATATTCAAATTAAATGGTTACTTAAATTTAAGAATAACAACAACTATGCTTTGAGTCAGATATTTATTTTGATTTCACGAATAGACGACAGTTAAGATCAATTTGAGTTTCTTATTTTCTTCACAGCCTTATATTTTTTATTCAGTTATTTTGTGTGAAGGGTAAGTTTACTTTTTGAATCAATTTCTGTCATTATCATACATACTCATGCTGTTTCAGTTCATTCAAGAAACTACTAAAACTTACTACATACTGGGTAGCCTAGGAATTCTAATGTGGAGGTCAATGAGGGCTGCTTCCCAGCTGACAGGTTCCTTCCTAATGTCTTCGCTTACTGGAAGAGGACAGTTAGCTCTTTGGTCTCTGTGCAAAGGCACATGTTCCAAGCACAGCCATGTGGGCTTGTCATCTCATTCAACACTCAACAGCCTTGAGGACTTAGGGTTTCAACAAATGAATACAAGGGAGGTACAAATATTCAGAGCACGGCACATGTTCAAATACCATGTCACGCAGTTACACTCCTTACAAGTTTCATGATCCAAACTCTTAGTTTTCTCTTTCTAAACTCTAAAACTTTGCATAGCAACAAAGCTCAGATTTTGGTTTATTTTGACAGTTTAAATTACACTTTATTCAAGAAATAACCATTATATTTTGCTTAAAAATCAAGATAAAGAAATATAATGTTTTGTAAAGACTTGTGCATCAGTTTTATTGTTACAAAAATTATAATCAAATCTCATAATTTGTCATTGGTTTTAAAATAACGATTTTAATTGAACCATAGATGTTTTTCTAAGCTGAGGGTAACTTTCCATGGTAGCATACACTTTAACAACGTTTTCATTCGTATTGCATTTGATATTGATAAGAGCAAAATTGCCTATGGTGGAATGGACTAATTTTTTATAGACCAACATGTCTGATAACCTCTCCCAACTCCTTGATTTACAAGTGACATCAGAAAGGCTATAGGATCCATGTGCTTCACTAACAGGTGCACAGCTGCTCCCAGAGCAGCTCACCAGCCCCTCTGCTTCCTCCCCTCATCTTTTTCAAAACTATTACTGTGTAGAGAATACCACTATTCATTCACTGGTACAGCATGTTTAATATCTTACCAGAATGAATAGTGTAATTTTGATACTAATTAAAAGCTACCAAAATTACAAATGAAGGAAAGAGGAATTCTCATATGTATTTTAAATTTTTATATAAAATATGAGGAGTGTCATATTTGGAACAAAATAAAAACTCTCAATTTCCGCTTCCTATCTCTGAAAATAAAACTCTTATGGATTTACATTGTCAAAACTAGATGCGAAGTTTGATTTTTCCAGCGTTTGGGTGTACATCAGCTATATCTTTTCTTGAAACACAAACATGACATCATCCAGACAAATTATTTGAAGCCATTGTAAGTATGTGAGTTTATGATTCTGGAACTGTACAAATCTACTGAAGGTCAACACAAGAAAACCATCTATAAAATACCTAAATGTATATTACCAGACTGCATTCACATTGCTCCACTTGGCGTGTATGTAATAAAATAACACCATACAACAATGTTTAGTTCATACACAAAAGTCATCCTTTTGTTTTTTCCTTTGTTTTAGGAAAAAACACTTCACTTAGTTTTCATCACTTCACTTAGTTTTAGGGCTGGGGTAGACAATTACAAGCACTTTATCCAACTTACTTACTCTTGCTCAAAAAACCTGTCAGAGTTTAGCGAGTATTTTCCACAAAGGATCAGAATTAACTATGTTATGCTTTGATTGCATCAAGAAAAAACATAAATAAATGTTATAAAGTGTTTACATAGTCATTTGACTGGAACCTCTACAGGGCAGGCATAGTAAGATGTGGTTAAAATGCCCACAACTTGGGCTCTGCGCGATAAGGTAGTGGTTAAAGTCCTCGCGTTGCACGTGCCAGGATTCCATATCGGCGTGGGTTCTAATCCCGGTGGTCCAACTTCCCATCCAGCTCCCTGCTTGTGGCTTGGGAAAGCAGTTGAGGACGGTCCAAGGCCTTGGCACCGTGCACCCACATGGGACACCCGGAAGAGCTCCTGTCTCTTGAGTTTGGATCAGAACAGTACCGGCCGTTGAGGTCACTAGGGGAGTGAACCATTGGACAGAAGATCTTCCTCTCCATCTCTCCTCCTCTCTTTGTATCTGTCTTTCCAATAAAAATACATAAATCTTTTTTTTTTTTTTTTGTAAATGCCCACAACTCGTGTCAGAACTCCTGGATTCCGTACTCAGCTCCAGTTCCTGATTTCATCTCCTGTTCCAGCTCTTGCAAAACAGATCCTGAGGGCAAGAGTGATGGATTGTTTCACTGGATTTGAGCCACCTAGATGAATCACCCAAAGTGAGTTCCTGGCTCCCTAGGTCAGGGCTGCCCAACACCAATCTGAGGGTTCAAGACATTTCAGGAATAAACCCAGGGGATGACAGCACTCTTTTTCTCTCTCTCTTTCCCTCCCTCCCTGCCTTTGCCTCTTCCTCTCTGTCACACACAAAATGTATGTAATTTAATGGCAATATTTATAAACTTATCTATTCTTGTTAATTTTCAGATATAAAAATTCACAGTAAGCTAAATCTTCCCCTGAACCAATTCCCTTCTACTGACACAGCCAACATGCACTTAATTGGTGGATCCTGTGCTAATGGAATTTCTTCAGTCTTGCTCATTTTTTGTCCTTCTCAATAAAACAAGATGAATAAGAACACTGCAAGAAAACTGGGAAATTGAAAGGAATAGAATTCAGGTTTGAATCTTACTGTGCAGGTACTTGTCAAGCTATTCTCAATAAAGACCCCAAATCCTTTTTGTTACTAAATTCAGTGCTTGTCTGATCTGTAGGCAGTTTTAGGATCTACAGATGATCCACTAGCTTTTATAAAGCACTCCTTTCTTGGACTCTAATACACTGCATATCTCTGGACATACTTTGACAGTCCCCAAAGCAAGACACTCTTCACCACCTCACCACAAGTAGAGGTATTTCTCTAGCTTACGTCCATACCAGATCTATTTTTCACTTCATCCTTGCTTGAGAATCTCACCTACTCCAAACATCTTCAAAAGTCATCTTTAGGAGAGACAAAATGGCTATATAGGGTAAGGACACATTTAAACAGATGGAGAAACATACCAGTATGAAGCAGAGAAGTCATGTTCCAGGAAATAGGAGAGGACAGAACAATAGCAGAGGGGTACCTGGTGACTGACAGACACAGGGAAGCAGGAAAAACAATGGTGTACTGTTGCAGTGACTGATACCCCAATGGCATTCAGCCAATAGCGATCTAAACTCCACCAGCAGCTGGGACTCCACCAGCAACCAGGTGGGAAGGGACTTTCACCAGGACCTTGGGAGGTGCATCCAGACAGAGAACTGCCTGTCCTACTGGTCTGTTTGATTTGAGAGCCAGATCGCCCCTCTAGAGCCGAATAGAGCATCATTTTGTTTAAGGAGGAAAAGACAATGGAAAGGACTGAGCATATGCTGAACTGGCAGTTAACTCATTTCTGACTCAGCATGGCATCCTACAGGTTCCACCCAAGACCAGACCAGATAGCCCTCAGACCTGATGACCAACAGGTCAAGAACTCTAGTAGTGGCACTTCAGGTGCCATTTTGTACAGTGCAGCAAAAGTTTTAGGACTACAGTGACAACAGTGAGCTGTGCATGTGTTGAGCTCATGAGAACTCACTGAGTTCAGTGGATTGCACTAGTCCCACAGAAAAATAATACCAACTATAGCATCGTATGGATCAAAATAGGTCTGCATGGCCATCAAACCTAACAGCCAACAGGTTCTTGCAATATTACCACCAACAACAACTTAGCTAAATAGTATACCTGGTGTCTCCCTAATCCTAGCACTTGCTCCAACCGGAAGTGGGAGAAAGGCTGTACAGAAAGCGGTGCAGCCTCAGCAGTGTCACAGGAGTTGGAGAGTGGAGAATCAAGAGCTGGGGTTATGAAAACCACAGTGGAACTCTAACATAAGAACCCAGACCTGGTACTTGCTGGAAGGAGTGGCACAATTGGCTGCAAAGAGCTGTGAACCAACTGTAATAAATAAAGTACAACTGTAGATCTGTGGGTGACAAAGCTTGGAGATCTGCCCCAAGGAGAAGATTCTGCTAACCAGATGTACAATGACCAAGAGCAAAAGAAGAGAAAAAGGTACAATGAATATTACTGAAGATTCCCCTGTAAAGGAGTAAAGCCCTATGCCAACTTCAGAGTTAACTGAGGAAGGCATTGAGAAAATGGGAGAAACAGATTTCAAAACAGTTGTTATAAAGTTTCTTATCAACAATGAGAAACATGTAAAGCAGGAGTTCAAGGAATTTAACTAATGCCACAGGGAAATGAATCAAATGAAAGTCTACACATCAGAAATGAAGAAGTAGAGGAGTAAATTAAAAGTACGATGGAGAGTATCCAAAATAGAATGAAGCAAGCAGAAGAAAGAATCTCAAACTTAGAAGCTATTTCCTGTCACCACAGGGAAACAAACAAAAGCTGGAAGCAGAGCTGGAGCAAACTAATAAAAGTATTCAAGAATTGAAAGATACTATTAAGAGGCCTAATGTAAGAGTTATGGGAGTCCAAGAAGGTACAGAGATACTGGGATTAAAGGTATATTCATTGAAATAATAAGGGAAAACTTCCCTAATCTAAAGAAAAAATTGGGAAACAACATCCAGGAAGGGCACATAACTCCCAATAGGGTTGACCAAAGCCGATCTTCACCAAAACACATGATCAAGCTCTATTCAACTAAACATGAGGAAAAGATCCTTAAATATGCACATGAAAAAAAAAACCCAATTGATATATAAAGGAATGCGAATTAAACTCACAGGAAACCTCTCACAGGAAACTCTACAGGACAGAAGAGAATGGAGTAACATATTCTGGAATCTAAAAGAAAAAAAAAAAAGTCAGCCCAGCATAATATATCCAGCAAAACTTTCCTTTGTCTTTGAAAATGAAATAAAATTCTTCCATAGTCAAGAAAATTTAAAAGAATTTGCCTCTTTCAAACCTGCCCTATAAATGATACTTACAGAAATTCTCTTGACAGACAACAGGAATAGTACCCAAAAAAACCAAAGTCAAATGTGAAGAACATCTCAGGAAAATGACAACAGAAGACTGAATCAATGAACAACCCATTGCTAAAATGACAGGACCAAAGTACCATCCATACTTATTAATCCTGAATGTAAATGGCTTAAACTCAATTAAATGTCATAGATTTGTAGGCTGGATTGAAAAACAAAACCCGTCTTGTTGCCTACAGGAGACACATTTCACCAACAAAGATCAGTGGAAACTGTATCTCATGGATTTTGATTGTTTGTTGTTGTTGTTAGCTTCACCTCTTCAAAACACTTTCTTCTGATTAAATTCGTCAATGACTCATAGATCATACAGAAACATCATTTTCTTCAAGAAGGTTCTTGATTTTCCTTTTCATTTCTTCACTGACACATTAGTCATTCAGTAGCGTGTTATTTAACTTCATGGTGTTAATTTCTTTTTTCTTCCTGTTGTTGATTTTGTTTTATGGCTTTTCATTTAAGAGGACTTATAGTCACTGTGTAATGGAGACTCTCATATCTAGTAACGTGTTATTTAACTTCATGGCATTGCAAATTTCTATTTTTCTTCCTATTGTTGATTTTGGGTTGTAACTTTTCATTTAAGTGGATGTACAGTAACTGTGAAATGGAGAATATCACATCCATATGTGAGGATACAATGCAGTATGCATCTCTACTTCCAGACTAAAAATGGACTCCCAATGAAACTGTTTACTAAATGACAATAGGATCCTGGATTCTCTGCCATTGTCCATGCACACAAAAATGGACATATAACTGTATAAAGAACTATACTTCAATAAAGATATAGGGGAACTGTGGAGGGCATAAAGGAAATCCCAGGGGCCTATGAACTGTACCACAAAGTAATAATAATAATAATAGAACTAAAATAATCATCCTTGTATTTCCTACTGATGACTGAAATTCTGCTTTTAGTACTTGTGTCCCTATGACCCAGATCTAGAGATCACCCAAGAGATTATTGAGTTCTGTCCAAATCTGAAAGTGTTTAGGCTCCTGCCTCCCAAATTAGCTCCCTCTCCTGTCTCTAGTCAAGCCCCCTTTAATCAGTAGGCTCCGTCAGTGATGATGTGCAGTTGCTAGCTACATCTGGAGGATTCTGGCTAAATGGCGTCCCATACATCTCAATCATCAAGGAATCATGATACCCAGACCTGGGATCTGAGACTTCCATTTCCATTTATATGTTGGATTTTCCATCTCCTTTTACTTTCCCACAAGGTCAGCTCTAGTTAAAGGACATTGGCGATATTTTCCTTAGGCCTCCCTCTTATATTTTAGTATAGCACTTTTAAGTCTATGTTTCCTCAAGACTATGTCAGGGTTCCTGCACAGAATCTCAATATTTCCTCCTCAACACTGAAAAATATTTTTTCACTCATTACATGAAAAGTCTTGATACTCTCTTAACCCTATAACTTTTTTTTTTCTCCTGAAATGTTTCTCCATTATTTGGTAGAGTCTTTGAATCAGGCAGGACACACTCAGCACTCAGGAAAATTTCTTTTTCACTGCTACAACCTGTGAAAGGGAACTCTGAGCTTTTGTTATTGCCATACTTGTTCCTAGGCTCCCCTGATAGTGCTGTTCTAACCAGCAACATCAACTTCCAAGTTTACATTGACAGTAAAGACCAACTCTGCAGTGACAGACAATGCCTAAATAGATTATAGAAGTCTCAGTGTGGGGTTGGCTGGTGTCCAGGCAAAGGCAGGTGGAAATGCCTTCAGGTGGATGTAGAGACATCCGCCAGGCCTTGCCATGCAACAGGAAATTCCTTGCGGCCTTGCCTACAATGAAACAGTTCTCTTCACACCTTCATGTATTCCACACCCATCACAAGGATCCCAGCAAAAAAGAAATTAGGAAAAATATTTTCTTTAAAGTAGGGACACTTTGGGATGAAATGCATATTGTTATGTCTTTATAATGTTCATTGGATTACTCTTGAATATTTGTCACAATATCTTAAGATGTGTTCATTAAATGTGTGCAGCTCAGTGTGGGCATTTGGTGGGCCTGCTAAGATGCTGCTTGGCAAGTGCATGTTCTGGCTCTACTTTTGGTTGTAGTACCATTCTACTAGCATACAACTTGATGTGCTAGGTCGTGGTGGGGTGGGGTGGGGGGTGTTGCAAACAACGATGCAAGTTGCTGGGTTCCTGATACCCACATGTCATGTCTAAGCTGACTTCCTAAATCCTTGCTTCTGCCAGGCTCTACCCTGATTGTAAGGGGACTTCTCTCTCTCCCTCCCCATCTCATTAATCCTTTCAAATAAAATAAAAACAAATAAAGGAGAAATGTATATAGATTTTAAATATCAGTCATATTACAATAAGTGCTTTTCTTTAAAGATCTGCTTTAGGGCAGTAAGTACATGAAACAGCTTTAGAGAAAGCAAGAAGACAATTGAAATTGCATAAGAGTGGGATAATTTTAATACCAGCTGCCTCAAGCAAATTCTTTTCAAGTCAAAGATCCATGTTCCATTACAAAGAATTGTGAAGTAAAAAGAAAAAATCTAATTCAGGAGCTTCTCCTTTTACTTAAAATCCAGACTCTCTGTAATTTGTATAAAAAACCCAATTACTTATGGAAGCAATGTAACTGCTAATCTCAGTTCAGAGAACTGGGATCTAGGGACACAGCACATGTTGTAGCTATGGTTACTGCAGTAGAATATCATTAGATAACAGCGAAGAATGGTGGTTATTGAAGGCAACGTCATGGTCATGGTAAAGGGAAGCGTTAGGTGTGTCCCACAATAGTAACAGCAGTGGACAGCAGCACCTTGGTGTCACAGCCTTCCGTTTACGCGTTGGCTGGTGTAGCTCATGAGAGGAGACATCAAGCTAGTCATGTCAGACTCTAAGTAAATTCTATCCTATTGTGCGTTTCTCCATATAAGAAGTATTTTACCTCTTCCCAAATTGTCAGTGCATTACTGGTACAGGGTAGGCATATTTTTATGAATAGAATGTTACTGCCAGCTGCTCCACATGAAAAACATTTAGTCACTGTGAATGCCAACTCAAATATTATCTGCTTGATGAAATTGTTTTAGGAACTAACAGCGAAAATGTATTACTCACTCCATGCTCCCTAGTACTTTGTCAGAATCCCTTTAATTTTACTCACCAGGTCTCACATGTTTGTTAATTCCTGTTTCTGTTACCTGGACTCGGTCATGGGTAGGGAGTTTGTCCTCTTCACTCTCTAAGCCCACTCAAAATGTTAATCTTTTAAAAGCTTCAAAATAAGATGTCATTTCCATCTTTTCCAATATATATTTGTTATGTGTAAATTAATAGAATGGATTAAATAAGTAAATATATAGATAATGGGGTTTACTTGATTATAAAAACCAAAAATATTCTACTACCAATTAAGCATGAAGTCAATTACCAAAGGGAGTGAATCATACTAAAACTCACAAGCCGTTACTCCGCATACCTAAACCTTATCATTTTAAAATATAACCAATTAAAGCAGTGCTATACATTAATGATTTCTAGTAAATTAAGCAACTTGGCTATTCAGCCATGCCGCTTAATTACCTGTGTCCTTAATTGTCACCAATTATCTCTTTTATATGAAAAAAATGCAGCTAAAAGTCTGTAACACTTCATGCCTATGGACAAGGAAAGTAAGCAGTTAATTAGCAAAGCAGATAAATACACCCTTTCGGATGAGCAAAGTGGCATTTCGTAGCCCTTAGAGCATGACCTGAGAATAAGAAATTTTAGGTAAAGATGCTTTCAAACTTGAGACGTGTACAAATTAACAGAAAAGTAGCTTAATTTATGCTTAAGGGAGGAGAAAGCACTGCAAATCAAAGAGTACTCAATGCAATGTGCTCTATAGGTACGCCTTGCAATGCTGAATATTCTTTCTTTCATGGTTTCTTTGGCCTAGATTTAATCGGGCCCCAGTAACTCTTCCTTCACTTAATTTTTCTATAGAGCAGCTGGTGAGATTAAGGGAGTGACACTACAGTACAGATAGCACCAAGATCTGAGTTGGAGACTCAGTGGCCCTATGGAACACATGTGGATGTTAGCTGATGGAGGGACTCACACAGTCTCTGAGCAGCATGTGCACAATCTACCCCTAGACCCTAGAACCTGGGAAAACAACATCCCTCCTTTGACATTTCAAAACATGTGTCCCTGTCATGGATAAAAAAAAAAAGCTGCATGTACTATGCCCTCACATAAGCTCATCCTCAAGTTCTCCACCTCCACCTTAAGGCACAAGGTTCACTCTCTAGCCCTCAATGGAATCTGGGATCTGAGTGGATAAGTGCTGAACTGCTTAGAGTGTGCACTACAAAGTAACTACTTCTTCCAAACGGTAATTGACTTGTTATGCAATATGAGGACTATTTGTATTTCCATTTTGAGAGTTATATAGAAATTCTTACAGCAGTTTTGGGGATGCTCTGTACAATAATTAGTGACTCAGTGGTTGCACATGTGTTCTGATTGCTCTGGTGACTAATGTACTTGAACAGTAAGATTAGTTCAGCCACAATTTCTGTTAATGCTTCTTCAGTTTCTAATTCATTAGCTGCATTGTTTTGCCATATCTAGCAACACAAGAGGGTCTTCAAATGGTGTATGGAAAATATACAACATAAAAAAATCAAAATTCTTCAACCAAAAGAATTTTAGATAATCCAATTTCCTGAAAACTTTTTTAAAAACACCCCTGCATTTTCCTTTTCCACATTTCTTGACTTTTTGACTTAACAATGAAAAAATTTAGTATATTATACATGTTCTTTCCATAGCAATCATCTATATCTGGAAATGGTAAACCACCTGCAAATGGTTATCACTTACCAGAGCACTGTTTCTGTGATGGAATCAACTCTTTTACTTCACTCATGACTAAGGGTTCATTCAGTCATCGAGTTCTATTGAGCATATAAGATGCTCAGAAGTTAGTTCCTTAAGAAAAGCAACAGCATGAGAGTGTAAGAGCAGGCATCAATTTGTGTGATGCATCACATGTTGAGTAAGGACAATGTAGTTGCATAATAATACATTTATTGGAGGACAGTTTCACCATCTAGCATGAATATTGACATCAACTTTGTGGGGTGTGTTGAGAGGGTTAACAATGATAATAATTATAAAATACATGATTCGGCAGATAGCAACTTATCTGGCCATTTTCTCTTACACATTTTGAAGACTGGGTTTGAGATTCAACAGGCGGGCCCGGCGCGGTGGCGCAGTGGTTAAGGTCCTCGCCTTGCACGCCCGGCATCCCATATGGGCGCCGGTTCTATCCTGGCAGCCCCGCTTCCCTTCCAGCTCCCTGCCTGTGGCCCGGGAAAGCAGTCGAGGACGAGGACGGCCCAAAGCTTTGGGAACCTGCACCCGCGTGGGAGACCCGGAAGAGGTTCCTGGTTTTGGATCGGCATAGCATCGACCGTTGCGGTTCACTTGGAGAGTGAATCATCAGATGGAATATCTTCCTCTCTGTCTCTCCTCTTTGTATATCCGCCTTTCCAATAAACAAAATAATAAAAATAAAATCTTTTAAAAAATAAAAAAATAAAGATTCAACAGGCATCCCATATGGGCCCTTCCTCTAGTCCTGGCTGTTCAACTTCTGGCTCACAGCTGCTTTTATGGACTAAGACAGAACCCGATAATGGCCCGAGTTCTTGGGCCACTGTACACATGTGGGAGACCTGGAAGAAGCTCCTGGATCTTGGCTTCAGGCTGCCTGAACCATGCCCATTGCAGACCTCTGAGAGGTAAACCAGTGGACGGGAGATGGGACTTCCTATCTCCCCCTCACTCTGTATAAAATACTGCATCTCAAGGTGTTTTTAAAGATTGATTCACTTGTTATTGGAAACACTGATTTTACAGAGCGAATGGGAAAGACGAGAGGTGTGCCAGTGCAAGTGCCAGCTACTCCACTCCCAACAAAGCTGCGTGTTGAGCCTCAGAAGGCAGTGGAGTGTGGCTCAAAACCTTGCACCCTTGCACTAATGGGGGAGACACATAAGCTCGTGGCTTCCAGATTCAGACCAGTCCGGATCAGATCTGGTTAATGTAACCATTTAGGAATGAATACAGGATAAAAGATCCTCTCAGCCTTTCAAGTCAATCAGTCAACAATCAACCATTCTTTGCAAGAAAAAAATAAACAGGAAATCAGGAGAGACTCATATTTATTATAACAAAATACCCCAACTGTAACTATGTAAATGGTAATAAAGACAACGGGATTGGAAATTATGTGCAACTATATAATACATTGTTATTATAATATAATATAATATAATATAATATAATATAATCAGAGCTAGAATAGATACTAGCCTTTCAACACAGTTAAGTGAAATAAAATATGACTCAAATTTTACTAACCTAGTCATGAGATATATGCAATATTGAGGCAACCAATCAATCAATCTTTGGAAGAAAAAAATAAACAGGAAATCAAAAGAGATTCATACTTGTTAAAATAAATATGCAAATGGCAATAGAGACAGTGGGATTGGAAATTATGTGCACAACTAAATATAATCTTATATATTACCTATACTGGATACATATATGTGTGTTATTACATATCATGTATTACATACATATCATATATCATATAGTGTACTATGTATTTATTATACACATAGTTAAATAGAAATATGAATAATATATAAATATAGCATTATATATAATACATATAAATACATAACACACCATTTATATTATTTAATTATATTATTATATAATAAATGATACCTAAATATAAATATTAATATCTCCCTAATATACATTTTATTATGTAATAATAATATGTATAATAATATGTTATATATTATGTATGTTTATTATTATATTATATATTATTATATAAAATTATATATATTATATGTTTATATATAATTATATATAATATGTTTATATATATGTTATATATTATATATGTTTATTATGTAATAATAATATGTATAATAATATGTTATATAATCTATGTGTTATTATAGTATGGTATCATATAATATGATATAGTACAATATAATATGACATAATATAATATGATGTAATATACACAGAAACAGAATAGATAATATCCTCTCAACACAGTTATGTGGAATAAAATATGACTGAAATTTTACTAATCTAGTCAGGAGATACACGCAATATTCAGTAGAATAGGAAGCACTTGTTACTAATACATCTGTTGTAACAGACTATAAGTTGAACTACAACAGGTTGAGTTTAATGTGCTGGGTTGAGTTTAATGTCCTGTTTATAGAAACACAGTCTTAATTTTCTCTACATGATCAACACTGATATTAGTAGCTTTATTATAGTTATTCATTACTTCATTTGAAAATATTTCTTTAGTATCTTCTTTATACTAGACACTGTTGGGAATTCTTGGCAGACAACAGAGGATAATTTAAGGTGCTTGTCCTCCAAAACTCCCTTTGTGGGAAAAAATCATGCTTTACTCTCTTCTAGGATGTAAAGATTACTTTTATCTGCAAAACTTCTTCATTGTTAAGTTAGCACAAGAATTGTAGATTTCTGCTTTTCTTTCTGCTATTTATTTTGTTTTGTGGATTTCTGCTTGGGGGAACTTATAGAGACCACGTCATGGAGACTGACACGTCTAGATATGAGCATACAGTGCCGTGTACATCTCTGCTTCTATGTCAAGGACGGACTCGCAGTGAAACTGTTGGTTGTGTTTTATGCTAGACTCTCTGCCATTGTCCATGCTCACAGTGGCGTATGACTGTCGATGAGGAACTATGCTGTTGTAATGATATAGGAGAGCTCAGTGGGCAGACAGGGGATAAGAGGAGGGGTAGGTGAAATCCCAGAACCTATGGAACTGTATTGCAAAATGATGATAATTATAAAATGTAATTTATTTTCCTTGAATTATACTATGAAAGAGGTAGCTGCTTAATCTTTAAATTTTCAAAATAAGAGTGACAGAAATGAGATGCAGAAAGGAAACAAACAGCCTTGTGCATTCCACTGATTTTGAGCAATAATTCCCTGAATAAAATCTGGAGAATGGCTTTGAAATCTAGACATGAATAAAGCCCATTTCTTCTTCTTGCTAGCAATTTAGAGTGTATACCTGTGTTATTGGAAGAATACTTTCAGCTACGGAGCCATGCAAGCAGCTCTATTAATATTTATTATCCTTTTTCGCTTGTTTCATGAGGTTTCACCAACAGTCCAAATTCCATTAATGGGAAAACTATTTAAAGGCTGTGATTCAGACTTCTAAAAGTAAATAATTATTCTTCAGTGAAGTGCATATGTTTACATTGCTTTCATTGATCACCTTTAACAATTTTCACATTAACTATTTTGGCTATATGGAGTTATGTAAATTGTGAATCACTATATTTCTTTGTCACAATTGTATAACAGAAGTATTGAACTATAGGACTACATTCTGACTAGATAAATGGTTTTGAACCAGCCCATAAACTTCAGGTGACTGAGCTGTTCAGCTCACTAAAATATTTATGTCTGGCTTTAAACATTCTATAAAAATACTAATTTTGGTTCCCTGAAATCTTCTAAGATTTTACCAGGCATTGGAAGACTTCCTGTAGGCTGTGTTTGTGTGCGAGTGTCTGCACTTCTTCCACAGGTCATTAATCTTAATAAAAGCAATCACACTCTTATGATGCCTATTGTAGCTTTAAGTAATTAGCTGAGAGACTTGTATTTTAAGATCCATACACCATACTGACTGAAGCAGATTGGTAAGCATCTACATATTTTTTCTAAGACATCAGATGAGCTTCAGAAGAAATAAGAATGATAATTATAATACATATGCTTCATTTCACAAGCACCAATAGTCACAAACAAAAAAAGTGCAGTGCTTTCATTCATTGCGTTATGTTTCACATGACGTATGCGAATAAAGATCTGGAACTTATCATTCATCCTTAAAATGTTTTCCTTTGATACTTTATCATGTTATAACATCCAGCTATGCCTGCCTGATGTGCCTATTTGGTAGTTAGTGCTTTAAAATAAAGAAATAAAATACACAGTGACAATATCAACTTTTTTAAAAAAGAAAATTTCCAGAAATACGATCACAAGTCATAATTTACTGATTTTTGTATATATTTGTTCAAGATTAAATATCTCTTTAATAATTTACTGAGAGGGCCTACGCATAATAAAATTGATTGTGCATTTTCTGTGTTCTGAAAAGCAGAGTAGCTCCCTGAATAAGGCTGAGTCATGATGGCAACTTTGTCTTAGGCGTTAGACGAAGGACTAAGAGCATCCTTCTTGTTCCACCATTGCCACTTAGTTAGATTGATCACAAGAAGTCTGACAGCAGGTGGAGAAATGAGCTCCCTAATTTTCAGTTTATATGGAATTTACAGCCTGCCTTTGAGGAGCTGTTTTCCTTTGCTATTTTCTACCCACTTCTTCATTCTGCCAGAAACTGCTGTTCCATTGCTGTTACTATCTGAGGCAGGCTTGTGTAAGACAACCCAAACCTGAGACAAAGCTCAGTCACCGCTGGCCTCACTCTGCTTGCTTAGTAGAAAAATTGTTTCAAGAGACTTAATCAGAAGTGTTAAAGAACATTTACTTGATACTCTGTTTATTAGGAGTTTGGCTTTGTCCAATTTTCTGTTATCACATTGTTCATTGAGTATAACCAGCGGTAATGTTAAAACTTTCAATCATAACTTTTTCCTGGTATCCCTGTTCAGGTTTATATTCTGAAGAGTGTGTGTATAACATTTTAAGAAGATACTAACGAATATCTTACAAATCAACATTCTTTTTGGTTGATTACGATGTTTCTTAAATATATATCAGACACGATACTGGAAAAACAGTATCCATTGTGTGTGCTGTAAAAGAAAGAATGGACATATGTTATATCAGTTAAAGCAAAAATCTACATGAAAAGGGTAAGACAATTTATGAAATGTTTGTTATTTGGATTACAAAGTATCAAAATGACTTGCAACTGATCATTATTTCAGATAATCGGGGAACAACGAATTGTTTCTATCCCTGTTATGTTACTGAATGAAGTTCTCACTATCCTGACTCCCAGCCCAACCAAACCTGTGCATCTCACTTTCTCCTAAAACTTTCTTTTTCTTTACTCTCACCTCCTAAATCTGTCAGTGCAATGTCTGAAATTCATAGTAAAATTCACCTGTAACCCTTATCGCCTTCTCTGATGTTTTATAAACCAAGCCTGCCTTTCCCTGGGTCTATTACCCACCAAGAAGTTCTCTGCTATGTTTGATGATTTTCTCCCCATAACACTCACACCACTGAGCTCAGAGGTTGTAAACAGTCCTATATGCTCTCACAGTGGCTTCTGTGTCTTCTGGGATTAAAACAAAAATCTCAACCTGATATTTACATTGTATCACCATGATTCCTCCTTTGAATCACAAATGCCTTGGATGATTGTAAGATTTTGGGCTCTGAAGTTACTCTCGTTTTCTTTAGCAAACGTCTCAACATTCTCAGTGATTCTGATATATAAATTATTTTTCAATATATTGAATTCTCAGCTTACTAAAACCTTCTCTTCCCATAAATCTATCCTTCACATTTTCATAGTATCTCAAATCTACCATTCGTCTCTCTCTCTTTTCTCAAAAGATTTGAAAATCAGAAAGACAGGGTGAGGGAAATAAGGAATGCTGAGGCTCGTCCAAGTCAGGAGCCAGAGTTTCATCTTGGCAACCCGACCAGGATGGAGGACCCCAGGACTTTGATCATCCTTCACTGCCTTTGAATTGCATCAACAGGAGCCTGAATCAGAAGAAGAGCAACCAGGACATGATTCAGAACTATAATAAGGGATGCCAGTGATGCCAGCAGTGACTTAGTCACTCACGGTTTCCTTTGTAATCTAAGACATCACAATGCCTAGAGTTCATCTTCATACATATTATCTTAGTTGTCTGTATTTATTCACCTTATGATTCCATCCAATCTCATCAAGGTCCAGAATCATAGATGTGATAGTCCACTTGGCATCTTTACTTGAGAATGTAACCAATATTTCAAATTCAACGTGTACAGATACTGTTGAATTTCCTCTAAGTCAGACTCCTCCCCCTCC
This sequence comes from Ochotona curzoniae, assembly GCF_017591425.1. Lineage (NCBI taxonomy): Eukaryota > Metazoa > Chordata > Mammalia > Lagomorpha > Ochotonidae > Ochotona > Ochotona curzoniae. The sequence continues at coordinate 42,235 of NW_024466400.1, forward strand.
ATTATTTCCATTTCAGGAAGTGAAAGACAGATTTCTTCTGACAATGGCAAAGTGCAGTACAATAGTTTTTCATTGCTTTCTCTTTCAAGACATGTAGTTAAGATATCCTGAAATTTATATATCTTTATATAGATTCACCTAATGCATGAGTGTTTATATGTATAGCTACACAATTATATATTGGCTTTTATGAAAGAACTTCCTAAAGCTAATGGAAGACTCTGAAATCCTTCCATGTTTTATTTTTCAATATACTCACTCTTTTTGAAGGTTCAATGATGACTTACACGTGTTTTTAATTTTAACAAAAAACTTATGTTTATTTTCACCTTGCAAAAGCACTCTGAAGTCTACAAAGTCCCCTCACAGACTTGGATTATACAGATACATGTATGTACAAACACAGTCACAGGGATACATACGTAAACATGTTTCCATTGCTATCACATTATCTGACACAGCATTTCTCCTGCATCACTCCCATGTCCTTTGACTCCCCCACCCTCCGCTGTCTGGTAATCAAAGGCGCCTTTCAGCATTTATTTCAGGAGCCGTTGTTGTGGTGTAACGGGTTAAGCCATTACTTGTGAGTGCCAGTCGGAGCCCTGGCTACCTTCTGACCTAGCTTCCTTTTCAAGCATCACATACATTAGCAACATGGCAGACTGTACAAATGCTGGACTCCCACCACCTGTGTGGAAGACACAGAGTCGCCCTGGTGCATGTCTGTGGCTTGGCCTAGATCTGTCTGCTGTAGAAATTTGGGAAGTTAACCAGTTCATGAATGATACGTTTTACCGCCCCCCCCTCTCTCTTTCTGTCACTTTGACCTTCTCTGTCATTCTTTTATCAAAAGGAGTTCAGATTTTGCATTAGGAAGATTAAGATTTAATATTTCACTCAGAATGAAAGCCAAAATTCTTGCCATTAATGGGGTTCTAAATTTTCTATTATCCTCATCATCAATATAACCCGATCTACCAAAAATACACTAAAATTCCCTGCCTGCTGCACTCTTGTCTCTTCCCATCATGGTCCAATGTTCACCTCAGCACTTGGATCATGCTTTCCTAGTTGCACTTGCTATCTAAAGTGATTTCGCCAGACATCCCCATGTCTGACCATCACATCTACTTCCAACTTCCTGCCAAATCTTCCCAGAAGACACCTCACTTTCCTTTACTGAAATGCCTCCCCACCATTGCTCACTGTTCTCTTATAATCTCCTTCGTATTTTTTCTTAATGAGTCTGTCACCATAAGCATTTGTTAAAATTATAATTCCTGTTTTTCTACTTGGAGTATAAGAACTACTATTATTTTCCCCTAATTATCCCTACCAATAGCATCAACTATGGCACAGAATCTTTAAGGTAGACTGAATGAGTGGTGGATGACGAAGGCGTAAAACCGGGTTGCTTACAGAGTGGAAAAAGCTTTTTATTACTTAATCAAAAGAATGAGATTTTACATCTCACACAGTCCACACATCTATACATTGCAAATGCCTCTTCACTTCTCTTTCCTAAAATGTTCACACATTTCCTTTTCCCCAATCACCACAAAGCTAGGAAAATCATTTTATTCTTAAGAAAATATCTATCCATACCACTCATTCATAATTTACACTGGATCAAATTCACATTTCCTTTTGTACTTTAGAACAGAAATAGAGCAAAAATGGCATTTTGGAAAGTTATTTTTGTCTTTTTTGCTAGTAATGTGCAACAATATTTATCAAATTATTTAGGAACCATCTGTTACATAACAGTCAGTAATAATATACTAATATGTACATGACCTTCATGTATATTTTAAAATGCGATAAAATTCTGATTCAAATTAATGTTATAAAATGAAAGTTATTTATAACTGTGCAGCCAAATATATCATCATATATGATTTATAAAGTTATGACATTATTTTTAATGATTTATAGACATTTTTATCTCAGAAATGTTAAAAAGTTTCTGCTGTGATCCAAAATAATATTTGCCATCCTTTTACTTTTTCACTTTTCAGTAAACATCATCCTCTTCTGACACAATTGTGGCTTGGCCGATGAGTCCTCATTGTTTCAATATTCTTAGTTTTACACACAGAACACGTCTGTGTTGATAAACTATTATGGATTGCCAAATTGGTTTCTGGCAGTTGGCTTATTCCAAACACAATAAAACTAACCAGAAAATTTTGTAATTAATTTATAAAAAGTAAGAATGTTTACTAGTTCCACTAATGGGGATCATTACCCCTAAGGACAATTAGAAAAGCTATTCCAAAAGGAAGGGTTAATAAAAGGTAACATATCTGCATTTCACACATGAGAGAACTAAGAAGGCCACATTCTTAGAAGGTGAAGATCTGAGGACTTAAATCACAGGAGTTCTCTATTCCCTGGAGGCATGTAGTAATTCAAGGGAGCAGACAGGTCAAGAGCTGAGTAATTTCTCCCATGGCCAAAGATGTTAGGCAATTGACAAGTGTGCAAGGCCGGCAGAGCTGTGCAGTGACACCTTGGGATGTCTGAAAGATAGGAGGAAGAAAGGGAAGAATGAAGGAAGAAAGAAATTATTCTTAATGCATATTAAATCTGTGTGTGGTGATTGTAACTACACAAATTCAGAATGATTAAAAATGTTAGGTTGAGGAATGTGTTGGAACTCTCAAAAATTATATGAAGTACATTATGAAGCAGATATTAAAATTTTGCATTTTTTGGTGTTGATCAACTTACTGTATTCCCTTAAAATAGAACATTTCAAAGAAAATATTGATGCTCGTGTGCCTATCATGTATCATCCATAAAAACCCCAATAATTGGTCCTAATTTTATGTATTTGTACCTCCCACACTGAAACATACCATAGCCTAGTGGCCAAAATCCTGTCCTTGCATGTACCATGGTCCTAGATGGATGCAGGTCCTTTTCTCAGCGACTCCACTTCTCTTCCAACTCCTTGCCTGTGGCCTGGGAAAGCAGTAGAGGATGGCCCAAAGTGTTGGAACCCTGCACCTACACAGGGGACCTGGAAGAAGCTCCTGGCTCCTGACTCCTGGCTCCGAATCATCTCAGCTCCAACCGTGTGCAGCCACTTAAGGAGTAAACCAATGGATGGAAGATCTTTCTGTCTCTTCTCCTTCTCTCTGTAAATCTGACTTCCTGTAAAGAAGGAAGACAACACTGCTCAGGTCCCCACATCCCTAGGGCTTTTTTCTTTGGTCTCTACAACTGTCTGCCATTTTCCAGTCATGTTCATAGTGAGCTCTTGGTTGAAACTCAAGCAGAAAAATAAGTTACTGCATACACACACACGGTTGTAATTGAAAAGCTGTAAAGGTGACTTAATATTTTAGATATCTCTTAATCCCTGCAATACATTTAGGATTACAGAATAATCAAGGGGCAACTATTTTATAAATAAATAAATAAATAAAAAGAAACGGCTGAAAATAAAAGAAAAACATTTAAGTGAAGAGACAGAGTACAATACCTTGGCTCCTCCACAGGGTGATATGGCATGGCATGGCATGGCATGGCTGAGTTCTTGCCCCAAGACTTGTTGTCCTATAAGGCATCTCTGTACATATCAAATTCTATTTCCTAATCCAAAAACTTCATTTTCTTAGTATGTTAATGTTAGTAACGGCATGCATCGTTTCTTACCAGGTTCAAGACACCTGCTCAGTTATAAGCAAGTACTTTTGTTAAACTCTATTCAAAGGAATCAATTTGAACTTAATATCCAATTATTTCTGTAATGCTGACTGGTAGAATAAGGAAAACAATCAGTTGTCTGATGAAAGATTTTATAAAAGAGCAGTTTTAGATTGGGATTCTGGTGCATTGGCAAAATAGAAGGATAACCCATTTGGCAGAAAGAAATGAGTGATGGATATTCCATGGCAGGTAGCAGTCTGAGAATTTTTCTGAATTGGCGTTCATATTGACTTAATGTTAGTTCTGATCGCCATAATAAACTACCATAGGTTTCAGTGGTTCAAACATGAGAAACTAATTTTATTGCAGTTCTGAGGATTGGGGAATCCAAATCCAAAAGTGCCAACATGATTCATTTTCTGATGAGGCTCCATTGCTAGCTTGTAGCTAGCCACCTTTTCATTGTGTTCTCAAAATAGTGATGTGCAGGAAAAGTGAGAAAGAGGAGAGAGAAAAGGAGGAGAGAATGAAAGACAGTGAGATGTTAAAAGTGTCTCTTTTTAAGAGCCCTAGACCCATTGAATTAGAGCACCAGGACCATTTGATTGTGGGATCATCCTAATAGCTTTTTTAGATCTGCTCATTTTCTTGTAGCCCTAGCTCCACATACAGCCGAAGGCCAATCTACAAGCACAGTTAGAGCTTCCACATATGCATGGGAGAGGTAGGATGCAACGTTCCAGCCATACCACATGAAAAGAAATGGAAAGTGAAAGAAAGAGGTTGTGATCAAACAGCTCTGGCACTAAGTTGATTAAATGCTCAACCCGTCAGCTAAGGCAAGATAAAAGAGGAATGAGAAGCTGAACCTGGACACAAGCCTGCAGGATGTCATAGATAAGAGCACAAAACACTGGAATTGCAAACTATCTTGAAGGTTTATTTTCTACTGAGATATAACTGCCTATCTTTTCAATGAAACTTGCAATGAAAAAGAAAAAAGCCATTTGTTATTTGTAAATATTACAAGTGACTCAAGGTCTACAGACCCATGTGGGAACTAAATTTCTAAATAGATCAGACACAGGAATACAAATCTTTAAAAAAACAAAAAAAAGAACAGTAACACTTCATTAATCTGTATAGGCAGGAGTATGTGTATTCTGTGTGGGAATGAATGTTGAGTGGTGAACTAGTGCCGGCACAGTGTTTGAGATGCTTCTTTCAATACCAGCACACTGAAACCGAATGCTATGGTCAAAATCCTGGTCAGACTGAAGTCAGCCAGTGATGGTTCAAGTTTCTACATTCCATATGCCAGTCACCGTTGACCTGTCATCTCTGTTTCTATTTATACCTCTGCCTCTGAACAAACTGAAAGAGCAGTAGAAGAAGCAAGGCAAACAAAAATCGACATTTTGATAAATATAATATTTAATGCGTTGACTTGAATAATGTAAGTCCACAGATGTCCATGTCCAGTTAGGATGGCAATGACCTACACTGGAATTCCTGGCTTCAGTTCTCACCTCTTCCCCAGGTCCCTTTTTCTGGACTGCTCTTGTGGGTGAATAGCTGAGTTCCTGACACTTCCGATTCAGATTTGACCTAAGGCTAGATAGTCAAAGACATTTGGGGAATGAACAAGCAATAAGGGAATGCATTTTCTTTCTCTCACTCTTTTTCTCTCTCAACTAAAATTTATGTGTTTAAGATTTGTTTATTTGTATTACAAAGGCACATTTACAAAGAGATTGAGAGACAGAGAGAATTTCCACCAACTGGTTCACCCCCTGAATGGCCACAGTGGCTGGAGCTGAGCTGAGCTGATTAGAAGTCAGGGAACAGGAGCTTCATCTGGGTCTCCCATATGGCTGTAAGGTGCCAAGGCCTTGGGCCATCCTCCAGTGCTTTCACAAGACATGAGCAAAGCACAGAGCCAGTTGGGAAGCAGAGGAATACCAAATTGAGCTATTGTGTCTGTCACTTAAAGAAACTTAAAAACATCCACAAGTTTAGCCAAGTGGAGTGGTGGCATGTAACTAATCAGATAGGAAGAGCAGGAATTTGGGGTCCTTCTTTTTCAGATGCTGCCTACAAAGCAGAAAATTAACCTCAGAGATTCCTTGAAAATAAGAACCTTGCCCTATTTTCAATCAATTAAATCACCAGATGCACTTTAACAAGGTCTCTATGCGATCTGGATAAACCCTGAAAGTTCAAGAAACACAGTAGGTAAAGAGAAGAATCTGAGAACGCATCCCAAGCAAACTGCTCATCTAGCCATAATCCTGTCAGGAGATAATTTTTCATTTGTTCCTGATTTTCTGCAAAGCAATGTCTTGTGAGCAGACACTGGCTGCCTTTGTTCCTGGCAGCTCTGCTCCCTTTCAATGGATATTTGTGTAGTGAGAAGCCTTGAGAGACAGACAGTATTCCCTCTGGACCAAACATCAGAGATGCTCAACATTCAGTATAATAAAGTTAATCTCTCCTGCTGGAGCAAGAGGCAGACAGATTTATAGCCAAAAACTGATGTGGATTCCCCAAACCCAGAGCTCCTCTTTATTTACCAAAGCACTGCACAAGCAGATATCATCTACTCCCCTTCATACCAATCTGGGATCGGAGGAAGAAAATGCTGACACATGGGCTGTTGGCAAATGGGCAGAAAGCCTGCTGCTTTGACTAGTACCAGGAAAAATAAGATGCCTGCGTCTGACACGGGAGCCGGGTCTTCTGCCAAAACCCAGGGTTAGGCTACCTTGTCAGCTCTGGGTAGGGCAATACTTCACACCCTTCTGGTATCTTTATCAATAAAGTCCCCTGACATTGCTATAGTAAAAATGCTGTGTGTAAAATTATTCATCATCATATCATAAAAATTTGCATGAATATTAACCTCTAAAAGTTAATGAAAATGTTTTGTGTTCCTGAGCTTATGTATGTATATAAATTTAGATTATTTGGTTTTTAAAGTTATCATTTAAATCGATGTACACAGAAATGAAACGGCAACTGTAAGTTTATGAAAAGCCAAGAAAAAAGCAGAATTGTTTTAGAAACTGTAAATCGCAAAATTGTAAAATCATGACATATGTATGTAGATGTATTGAGAAGGTGGAATTCTATGTATCTGAACTTCTTGTGTAGAAATATGCACTTCATAAGGTTTAATTAAGGCAATCACAGGCCTTATATATGTGTGTATATATACATATATACACACACACGTTTGTATAATAGATAACTCCTCACACCTTTGTGAATACTCAGGATTCACAGAGTAAATTGATCATAAAAAATAACTCAGAAATAGGTAGATTTTACAATATTTAGAAAAATACTTTGCAGCTATCTAACATGTATAAGTTGAGGGTAAAAGTATGCATTCTTTTTCCTAATGCTTGTTCAATACCTTTCCCATTAATTCACAAAGCTCACCTTGTATATTTACATGAAAGTACAATAAAAAGAATTAGAGAAAATTCACCTATTTCTGTGCTAGTTGCTGTATTAAGGCTTCATTAACTAAAGATAAGATAATTGAAGAATAAGAAGTTAACAAGATGTATCCATTCATTCCCTTAACTGGTGGGATACTTCCAAGAAAAAGGAAGGCTACTTACTATCTTGGTCAAATTGTCAACAATTTTCTCAGTCATTATGTAAATGCAACAATGGCATTTGCAAAGAAGAAGATTATTGTCAAAGTTATTCTCTTTGTAGGACACTACTGGTTTGTGATGCTTTATTGTCAATAGATGGGAAATCTATAGCTTCAAGAAACTAGGCTTTATGAATGCTGCCATATAAGACACAATCAATATAAAATGAACATAAGTAAAAATGTTCAATAATGTAAGGGAACAATGCCTCATTTGAGTACCGTGTCTGCGTTCCATCAGAAAGCCCATGATAAAGGACTGTGGAAATAGTCCTGTGTCCTACACATTTACTAGAAGGCAGTAGTAAGTAACACCTTTGGTTCACTTGAGTCATACATGACAATAAAAATTTTTATGTTCAATAAAAAAGTAGAAAATAGGAATGAAGCACTTATTGCCAAACATGCATATTTTTAAAATGCAAAGGAAGTTATGTTTTTCTAGAAGTTACCATGTACCATGTACAACCTACCATCTGAGATAGATAGAATCATTCTCTTTTTCATAAATTTAATGAGACATGCAAAAGCGAGTTAAATATGTGACACCCAGCTACTATGTTTGGGATCCGATATTCATTCCAGCTTAGTTTGATCACTTCACTATCTATTATTACTATGTAGGAGGTAGTTAACTCTTTGATGACCCTTCCATTTTTAATTTAAGCACAAGCCTTCTACCTTAGAAATTCACACGAAATCCCCATGTGTCCAAAACACTTTGTAGATTTTGTAGCAGCACCAAAATTATCTATGTGGTGCTCCACATGCTAACCATGTCACTGTGTTGCATTTGATTAAACACCCAGCCACGAAGTCCAAGACTTAGTAAGAGGAATTGATGCCCTTCTAATCAGAGTTTCTTTGATGACATTCAGAACCTACTTTTGAAAAGTCACTTTTTTTTGTAATTTATCTACATATTTTTTTATTGTTATTAACATTGTATTATGTGATACAGTTTTATAGGCACTGGGTATTCCCCCTACCCCTCCCATATCCCTCCCCCCATAGTGAATTCCTCCACCTTGCTGCATAACCACAGTTCAAGTTCAGTTGAGATTCCTTCATTGCAAGCATATACCTAGCATAAAGTCCAGCATCTTATTGTCCAGATAAGTTCAGTGGCCTCTTGGGGAGACCTTCTCTGGTCTGAAGGTAGAGCTAATAGAGTAAAGTTCCGGTCAGTTAAAAGCCCCAACAAAACCTCAGTATCAATATACAACATTATGGAATTAAGTCACTTTTATTTATACTTTAATATGAATTCCTCATAAGCCAAGGAAGGAATAAATAAGCTCACAAAGTCTTAATGAAATGGATATAGGTTTGACCTGGTGAAAACTCAAAACTGAAAGAACCCATGTATAAAGATTCAGGAAGAAATGTTTTTTCATCTAAAATTAGAGTGATAACTTCATGCTAGATAAGTGTGAATATCTGTTCTATAATCCAGGGGAATTTATAGTGCTCCTATAGCAAAACAAGCAAGAGATGCTGAGATGATGAATTGATGGTATTTCAAGTTATTTCTAATTTTGAATAAATAAATATTTCTGGGAATATAAGGAAAATTGAACAGTAAGATCACGTAGGATATGTTACAAAATTCTGGAGCTGATTTGCAAATTGGCATCACACCATGACACAAACTCTACTTGTGAACAGGACCTATTCATATATGAAATACCATTCTGATTACATACTTATAAATATGCACAGAGCAAGTGGATCTCATATAAGAGAATGTAACCCTTCATTATTCCATGATTTCACTATTTTTCCACCATTCACAGGACTCATTTGTGAAAGATTTAAAAAGTCATAGCATCAGAAATTGCAATTAAAGCAGAGCTGATAAAAAACATTAAAGCTCTCTGCTGCTTGATCTGGAATGTTTTAATGAAATTATTTTCAAAATAGAAAAATTATGAGCAGGTCATGATCCAGTGAGTTAGACCACCACACAGGATACCATATACCAGTTTCAACATTGGCCATGTCACTTTGCATTCAGCTTCTCATTATGCATATGGAAAGGCATCAGAAACGGCCCCAGATGGCTTGTCTGGGTGGACCCATTATATCCACCTCTCCTCACTGCCTATTCTTCACTCTTCATATCCTTTTCTTTTTCAAATAAGTAAATTTCACTACAACTGGAATCTCAAAATTGCTTTAGCCACTGTTGGTGTTATGAACTACTAGTGTTGATCCTAGCGTCAAAATAACTTGATGATTGATAAGGTTCTTGTGTAAAGAGCAGTGAAGTAAAGCAGCCCCTAATACTACAGCGCGTGCCTTGTGTATCATTGTAAATGCTCTGTGACTGGCAGCACAGCAGATTTCTTCCCCCAGCATCACAGTAATCAGGTACGTACAGCATTGTTGCATGACTACAATGTCTATGGCTTCACCTGTTCATAGGATTTCTCAGGTTCAACATAGTCATATTGGACTAAGTCATACATACATTCCACCACTAGCTAGAACATTGTTAGATGGGACACAGACACATAAACATGTGAGTGCTTCAATATGTTTGTAGAAATGCATGCAGAAATATGTATGTGTAAATATATGTGTATATACACAGTAGAGTTGTATCTCAATGTGGCTTTATTTTATCCCCCAACTTTTTGTTGCCTGGCTTTTCCTTTGAAAATTGAATTAGCGGGCCCGGCGCGGTGGCGCAAGTGGTTAAAGGTCCTTGCCTTGCACGCCCGGGATCCCATATGGGCGCCAGTTCTAATCCCGGCAGCCCCGCTTCCCTTTCAGCTCCCTGCCTGTGGCCCGGGAAAGCAGTCGAGGACGGCCCAAAGCTTTGGGAACCTGCACCCGCGTGGGAGACCCGGAAGAGGCTCCTGGCTTCGGATCGGCATAGTATTGGCCCTTTGCGCTCACTTGGGGAGTGAATCATCGGACGGAAGATCTTCCTCTCTGTCTCTCCTCTTTGTATATCCGCCTTTCCAATGAAAAAATAATAAAAAATAAATCTTTCAAAAAAAAAAGAAAATCGAATTAGCATATTGTTGAATGCAACTTTCAGCAACTAGATAATGTGATCTTCCTAATAGTTTCCAAGAAACCCCTATTATACAAAATTGTTTTGCCAAAACTGTTGAAAGCTTAGCTCAAAAAAGTCCCCGTATGAGTTGTCTGATTCAATGAGAATAAGTTTAGAGCCTTCAGAGATTAGGAACAAAACAAAAAAGCAATGGAATAGTTATTTTGTTATATTAAGCCTTAGTTGTGCTATTCATGTTTTTAATAAACACTATATATTTTTATAAAATAGATAAAATGTTATGCTTGAAATACACTCAAATATTTAGTCCAACTCTCTTCCATCTTTCAACATCATCCTACTGTCTCCAAGTGTTTGTTGAGGTTTAGTTAATCAAGACATGACTGGCTTTCCTCCCTGTCTTCTGTGCCAGTGCAGTGCAGTGCGATCATAGCAGAGACAATGATGGGATCTGTCAGTCCCACTTTCTCTTTCACTCTTTCCCAGCTGCAGCAATGCGTCACCAGCTGAGTCCATGCTGCCACATCCGGAGTGCCTTGTTTATACTTTTGCTTTCAATCATCTTTCACTTCTCCTCTGTTCTCACCCAGACTGCAACAGCCTCTCAACAGGATCTCATCAATCCTACTTTCCCTTGGTGAAAAAAATATACATTATTTCTAAGTATCACCATGCCCCTAAATCTATTCTGTTCAATAAGTGAAATTGGTTCAGTTTATATAAATAAAATATAAATATATAAATAAAGGAATTCTTCTAAAATCGAATTTAACCACTCCTTTTAAAGATCGTTTACAAGTACTATGACACCGTCTTTCTCAAGGGCCACTGTTTTGATGGCTATGCAGTGTCTTCTGGTCTTTACCTACTCTCAAAGGCTAATTTGCTTAGAAGAAACATCATTTTTAGTTGGCTTGTTTGGTATTCAGTAATATAATTGGTTTAAGATAAGGTTCATGCATAGATATGTAATGATTAACGCACTATTGCAAATCATGTGAAACATATTGGGAACCTGCAAGGCTTTCATATAAGCAGCACCAAGAATAGAGAGAGAATGGCATTCAGGCAAATGAAGGGGCTGAACTGCTCTGATATTAGCTACAGAGCCTTAGATAATCTGATAGAAAGTTTTGAAGCATCAATTGGTCCCCAAATCTCTTCATAATGACATTGTGATGCCAAATATGGATGCCTGTAAAATAGAGCAGCCATTGAATATTGGGTGCTGCTGGGAAGAGGCATGGTCTTGGTGAAACATTTTCTTTCAGAGAGAACAATTCCTGGCAAAAGGTGCGTTCAGATCAGATATCAACACACCCAACAGCTGGACAAATGATGGCCTATAGCCATAAGGGGCACCAGTGTGGGGCATCCCCGTGGCCTCCATTTTCTACCAGAATTCCAGGTTAGCCGATGTTGCGATTTAGAGTTATTCCTGACATGACATTTATGAGAGTCCAATTCTAAATATAAGATGGGAGTAAATGCTAAACTTAGTTTTGGAGAACTTTATTCATGATTTCCAACAAAAAAAGAAAAAAAACTGAAAATGAAATTTGAAAAAATGATTCATGTATGTTTAGCTGTTTTAACTTCATGATGTAGTTTTTAAGTCAGATTTTTTTTAAATTTCTTCTCTTTTTAGAATTTCTGTAACCAAGGAATGAAACCTGTTCTATGGAGAGTACTTGAGAAACTGAAAAACTCCTGTCCTTTCGTCAATCCTATTAACTTACTATTATTTAAGCATGTATTTCCTTTCGAAAGGCAGAGTGACAGGACACACACACACACACACACACACAGAGAGAGAGAGAGAGAAGGAGAGAGGGTGAGAGCAAGAAAGAGGGAGAGAAAGAAAAATTTCTACTTGCTGTCTCAGTGCTCAAATGGCTGGAGCATTCAAAACTGGAGAAGACCATGCCAGGGCCTAGGAATTCCACCTTCGTCTCCTTTGTGGCACCTGTGCAAGGACCTGGCTGGGGGTACTGACATTTGTTGATTCCTGTCCAGTGCCCTCAACAGTAACAGCTTTGGCAAGCCAATCAGAGGTCTGAAACTTAATATGGGACTCCCTTGTGAGTGTCAACAACCCAACAACTTGAACCACCGATTCCTGCTTCCCAGAAAACACATAGGGAACAGGAACCAGAAATAGAGTAAAGGCTAAAATCGAGGCATTCTGATACATCACACAGCATCCCAAGCATGTTTATCAATGTGTTGGATTCGTTTTCTATGATGAAGTATTCAGTAAAAATTATAAACAAGCACAATGTATTTAGAATTATTAATATGGCAATATTATGCCCAACTGAATTAACAGCACTTTAAATTTAGTTAGGGCTAATTGTCACTCATATCACTTCATCATACAAATCCACATTTAAATTACTCATCCATAGACAGCATGAATGAGGGTAGCCCTAGACTTTCACTCCTCCAGAGCAGAGGGAAATCAGGTCCCTGAAATGGACGGTGGAAGGAAGAGCCCCTCTGCAGTGTTCTGAATTCAGGACGGGGCAGTGACTGACAAACACCACAAAACAACGCACTGAGGCTGCGGCAGTGCTGCTCCAAGAGCTCTGTGACACCACAGATTTCTGAGGTTCTGCGATCAGCGCTGACTAGGCAGTTCAGATTTTTAGATATCTTAAGATATTTCTTTCATGTTTCAGTCTCCTGTGACACAACAAAACACACATTTTGACGGCATCATTCAATGTCTCTGCCCTACGCTTCCATCTCCTTATTCTCTGCTGTCTTTCCCCTCTCAGCTATAAATATGGTCCAAACTTGTCAGACATTGAAGCCCTCCTGGTCCTTGTGTCCCTAGGTGTTCCCTTAAACCAGGAGCTTCAAAGAATAGTCTGCAGTTGAGAGACTCGCCTGATCTCTTCCCATTCACTTATTGCATTATTAAAATCAGGATGCCACTCCAAGCATTCTCTCAAGTATTCAAACAGAGGGCACCTGTGATGACCCAACTTGCAAATGGAAGGAGCTACTTTCAATCTTCGCCTTATTTTACCATTCTATTGAACTTATCATTTTGTATGCATTCATACATACATAAGTACATTTTTGAAGGACATATACTTAAAGACCTTTCATACTAAATTTAATTTTTAAAGCTTAAGCATGTTTTAGCTCTACAAGTGAAAAAGGAAAAAAAAAAAAAAAAAGCAACTACCTGAAGGGTTATCCAGATTCCAAACCGTGGAAAATGTTATAAGCTCATGTTCTCCTGTTTGGAAAAGGCCAGTTTATTATTACACTGCTGAGTTTGAATTTGTCCTCCATATCTTTCATAATTAGAGCAAACTTTCAAAGAAGGCTGCACCACAGTCAGTGATCAAAAAGTGAGAGATTTGAAGTTATGTTCCCAGAAGTTCTTACTTCCCCTAGGGTTCCTGACCAAAGGCCACAAAATTTCTAAATTGAAATGATGAATGGGAAGAAAGGTGGCCGCTGACTGGGGCGCCTTCGTTCTGGTCCTCGGCTAGCGCGGGCCTCTGTGTTTGATGTGCCTCAGCAGTGTTATTTTGGGTTTGTTACTAGGCAACTCTGTGAGTCATGGGAAGGCACTCTGTGGCATCCCCCGTGTCATCTTTCAATAGACTGAGCACGGTAGCTGAGCGCCAGTCACCTTGTTCTCACAAAGGTCTGTGTCAGAGCTCAGGATGGAAACTTGGGTTGCGTAGGATGGTTTTATACTGTAGGAGTTATAATTGACTTATCTGTAATTACAGAGACGAGTACCACTATGAATGTCATGTAAATAAATGGCTTGCCAAAAGGGAGTCCAACAGAACATGCATGAAGTGAAAATAAACATTATCTAGGGTAAGATGTCCAATCAATAAGAGGATTATTTGGAAGACTTATTATCTCTGTCAACTACGTATAAACAATACCGGTGACGGGTCCTAAAGCAGGAAAGCTATTGAGTTCCTTCCCAGGATTCAGGGCAGCATAATCTATAATACTGGGAAAGAGAAAAGCCTTTTCCCTATTATTTTTAACCAAATTCAAATAATTGAACCTCGAAATTTTGCTCCATCCTTAAATCCACAAGTTACCCATTTGCTCCTGAAAAGGAAGCGATAATGAAGTAAATGAGATTTTCCAAGGGCAGCTGTCCCTTGCCCCTCAGCACTTCCCGACTGATGTGTCACTCACAACTGCATCTGAACACTTCCACAGCATGTGGTTCTCTTTCTTTCCAGACCAATGTTTCCCGTCAGCACTGTCTGTAATCACCTAACTTCTTGCACTGCAAAGAATCCACACCTCCTCCTTCATCAGGGCAGCTTCATGGCAGAATGAGGTGAGCAATCACACAGCATTCCACTTACGGGAAGAACATACATTTTAGTAAGTGCTTAGAAATCTATAAATAAAGTGCTCTGTATCTTCACTTTCCAATGCCCTGACCAAATCGTGTACCACGCCCTGCATCTTCTCCCTCCTAGCCTATTAGCCAATCACCCTGTCCATTCTACCGTACCAACTGTCAGTATTAGCCAATCATCCTGTCCATTCTACCCTACAAACTGTTAGTTATTTGCCTCTTTCCCGCTTCAGTCCTCCAGCATCATAACAAGAGGGAATGGATTTTGGCAAAGATTTAAGGGAAAGCATCTTCTTGGCAGTGAACAGAAGAATCAAGCACAGGAGTTAACGGTGCAGGCAGAGGAACAGCAGCAGATCCTTCTGCAGAGAGGAAGATGGTGACAGTGGAAAGCGATGAGGATCAGGTGCCCGGAGACTCTCTTCATACCTGCTCCGTTTAGTCTGCCCCTGCAAGATGTTTGGTTAGAACACTCACTCCTGTGCCTATGCACATCTAGCTCTAACACAAGATCTTATTGCCACTGGTTTTTATTTTGTGGCGCTGTGTCTCACAAACAATTTCAACATTTTTCCATGTCTAACTTCTACATTGAACACTTACCCTACTTTCTGTAAAAAAACGAAGAGATAGAAAGAACCTGACCTGTCACCACATTTGCAAACCTCTATGATGCCACTAAAAGTCTGCATCATCTTATATCCTCATTCCCAGAAGTTTACCTAGAAACTGTCTACTCGTCCCTTCATGGAAATGCAAACACTATCTTCTTGGAGAATAGTGAATCTCACATAAAATCGCCCTCTTTTTCTACTATCTTCAGGTGGCTGTATTGTACAGTCCAGCTATAACCGTATCCACATTTTTTTAAATGTGCAGCATGAAGGGGGTGGGGAAGAGAATATCAGAGTTCTGCATGCCGAAGGAGAAGGTCTACAAACTAGTAAGGAAAGGCATTTCAATGGAAATACTGTCACCAGTAAAGCCAGCTCTCCTACTTCTGAATTTCCCCCACATCCTTCTGCCTTTGGAAATCAAGGCTTCCCTAACTGGGCCAGCTTTCTCAGGCAAAAAGCCAAGGGGTTCTCCTTTTCTCTAGTAGAATTAATAAAGTTGAAGTCTGTGAGATCAGCTAACCCATCTTCTGCAAGCCTAGTTGCTCCCTGTCTGCAGAGGGAAAGCCTCAGAACCATCACTTCCTTTCTGGTACAATCAGTGTGTTGGCATTTATGCTGTTCACTGACTTAACGGGTCAGGAAGACACAGTCACAACTGCTTCCAATTACCCAGAGTAGCTGAACTCAGCAAACACTGGAAGACTCCCTCTACACTGTCCTGGAACGGTAGCTGCTGTAATCCAGTCATCTAGGCATGGATAAAAATAAATCATTTTCAAAACCAATAAAAAGCATAGGATACATGAGAGAGATTTTTCTCTGCTTCTCCATTCCTCTCCAAACTTAATAATTCAACTTGATAGGACATTTTAGACTTATTTCTCTCTCTCTGCCTATCTATCTATCTATCTATCTATCTATCTATCTATCTATCTATCTATCTATTTATCTATCTATCATATTCCATTACCACTTCAAATATAACGTTATAATTTGTAATACATGCCAATTTTGTGCTTTTTATCATTCATACTGCAATATGAAAGAAAGAATGTTATGCATTACTTTTACATTTATTTCACAGCTTTATTGTAGAGGAATATTCACAAAATCTAAAAAAAATAACACAGAAAGAAGAGACAACAGAAGTGCCTCTCATTATTACTCACTTAATCTTTTAGTTAAATTGATAGACACTTAACATTACTAAGTCCGCTGTTCTATTTCCAATAAGAACGTTATCTGATTCCTCATATTTCATTCTCTTCTTTTGCTTTAAGTTTTGTCATTATTGCTATAGAGTTTCAATATTTTTATTCTCATCTCCTATTTGTTCCCTTTATAAATTTTTGTCTGTTTGAAAATGTTAATCGTTTACTTGAAAGTCAAAATTATGGTGAGATAGAGATTTTCACTGGTTCACAAAACAAATGGTCATGATACCCAGGGCTGCACCAGGTCCAATTTAAGAGCTGAGAACGTCATCCAGGTTCCGCACATGGGAGGCATGGCATTTACTGCTGCAACCCAGGCACCTTCACAGCCGGCTCAACTGAAAACAGACAACAACTGGGACTTGAACTTGAACGAGTACTTTGATAGGGGAGACCAAAGCACAGTACCCTGTTACGGAATTCACAAATTCTAGCATTCTATAAAGATTAAGCATGGAGAGCTAGTACCTGCTTTTACCTGTCAATATAAATGTTCCTCAATATAAGACATTGATCACATTGTCATTTTTTTTCATGGTCACTCCACTTTGACAGTACAAAGTGTGCTGAGATGAATTACAGCGCGACACTGTTAATAATTTCATTAGGATAAATATATGCCATGGGCATACACATACTTTGAAATGCAACTGGTCTTTGAGTTCCTTTGACATTCAACGTGTACCACCAGCATTTGTAGACAAATGTGAATTCAGCCTTTAATGATAGTATTTATTCAAGAGGATTTTAAAAATTCATATGCGTAGATTCAAGTTACCAGCAAATCCACGTAGGTATGAGCATGTAGGCAACAGTACACACCTCATGCTGTGAGAACTGGTCTTCTTCAGTGGAAAGAGGGGCCAAGGACACTAGCCATGTGTCACAGGCCCCTCTGTACCCACCACCACCGAGGCTTATGAACCCGGCACTTATGACACAGGTGGACTAAGGACCCAAGCCAGGTGGCCAGGGATCCTACGGATCCCCCAACCCAGGGGCTCATGGACTAGGCACCCACAGCACAGGTGGATCAAGGAACATGGCCACGTGACCTGAACCCCAATGGATGCCCAGCCCCCAGGGCTCATGGACCCAGCACTTGCTGTGCAGGCAGGCCAAGGACCCACACCAGGTGACCCTCCTATTCCTCTCACATCCAAGGCTCACAGACCTGGCACCTACTGCACAGGCAGGCCAAGGGCCTCGGCCAGGAGACCCAGGCCCTGCTGCAGCCCCCACCCTGGGTGCTCACAGACCCAGCCCTCACCATGCAGGCAGGCCAAGGACCCAGGTCAGGATACCCAGGTCTCACTGGACACCTTGGGGCTCACAGACCCAACACCCAACATGCAGGTTGGCCAAGGATCAGATCCTACTGTTAGTGCCCACACTGGATCTCATGGGTACCATGGGGTGCTCTCCCCAAACACACACACACACATATAGATTGGAGAACCATGTGTCCACATGGGTAGAATTACTTTTTCTTATCTGGATATAATCCCTTAATGAGAATCCTTACAACAGTAACTTGGGCCCTAAAATGTTCTGGTATTGAAAGAAAAAAAAAATTTACTGATTTTGTAGTATACTTTTTCAACTTTCCTGTAAACCATAACTAAAAAGCCAGACAGGACAGACATGAATGTTAAGTATAAGACATCAACACTTCAGTTCTTCCTAAGAAACTGCTCCTCTGAAATAGAAGGTTTCTTTATTTGACTGAATTTGCAGCCCCATTCGCTCTCCACTCAGGGTAAGTTAGAGTTCATTTCTATTATGCAAGGAATTACTCCATAAGCAATTTTTAACTAAGTAATGAACTCAGAAGTCTGTAATAACTTTTAAAGATGTACTTGCTTCCAAATTTAAGTTACAAAGTAGTCTAAATTGCATCTTTTTGGGTGTGTTAGAAAAAGGCTGAGTGATCACTGATCCTTTTCTAGAAACTCTGCATCACTAGGTTTGCTTTAAATCTATTATATTTTTGGGGGGATGGGAGCCTGCATTGTGTCACTTACCATACCAGCATCTCATTTCAGATTGTCCTATAGAATCCCAGAAGTGCTGCGTCTGGTCCACGTACCTGATAACTTATCTAAGTCAGTGGATGATGAATCAAACCCATGGGCCAAGGTTACCACTACCGGAAATCCAGATGCGGTTCCTGGCTCCCATCCGTAGCTTGACACATGTCTCACTGTTGTGGCAATATTAGGAGTAAATGAGTGCATGGACATCTTCCTGTCTGTCCCTAATTCTCTGTTGCCTTAGCTTTCACACAAATAAATAAATTTTGTTTTAAAAAGCAAAAATAACAACAACAACAATGAAAATACTTCTCATAGTATCCTGAGTACATGCACTCAAGGAATGCAGTTTTCCCTAGCTAATATCAAATATAGATGATCTTTGCAAAATATAGGTAAATGCAACTCCCAACTATAATCTAATTATCAGACAATTTAATTCATAAATTATGCTTTTTCACATGGTTCTGTTAAGTCAACAAAATTGATACAATCTAGAATACTAAGATTAAAATATAATTATCATGTTGCCAATTTGGGGGTTAGTTTGTGGACCCAAAGCAACCCATGGATGGTCCCCTGATTCTTTTGTATAAACTTCATTACCAACAACTAAAGTTTAACCACACTGGGTTTTAGAGACATGCTAAAAGTTAGTTTAAGCTAAATTAAATTAATTTATTTTTAAATTGAACATAGCCAATGAATTGAATTGACAAGTGAATTAAATTTTCTGGAAGAATAGCCAATTTTATTCACTCATGGTTTTCTCACAATGTCTACCAAGAGCATCATTTTGCAATTTGTACAAGTGCCTTGAATTGCTTTCATTTTCAAATGCAAACAGAGGAAGTAGTCTTATTCCCGAAACTCTTTTCAGCTTCAGCACACCAAATAGAAAATTACTCTTACCTGTGGGTAACAAGACAGGATGAGCAGTGGAAAGTTCATTAAATTGTTCTTTCTAAAGTTCTTTGAGGAAAAGACTGTGAGGTTGCCAGAAAGTCGGAAGCCTTGGCACAGATTGAAAATGAGCTGAACAAAAGAATGTGAAAGATCCCTCTATCAGCCTTCCAGTGTTTGTATCAGTTATTCTTTTTTAAAACAAGTATTTATTTTGATCTGAAATACAGTTACATAGCAAAGGAGAGTCACGGCAGTCTCTCATTGCATGACGGTTCCCAAATGGACTCTGAGTAGAGCTGGCAAGTCTGAAGCCTGAAGCGCCCCTCTGAAACTCTCTCGTTAGTGTGTGGGCCCAAGGACACCACTCATCTTCCATTGCTTTCCCAGACACATCAGCCAGAGCAGGTTCAGAGGAGCAGCATCCAAAAGGAATGTTAGTGCCACAGGGAGAGACAGCTCACTACACCACAACCCCCTCTATATCAGACACAGTTCCTTCTCTGAATTCTCTCCTAAACTGTCATGTTTTTACCATGCCCTTTCAGAAGCCTACAGTCTTACCTATTTCATTTTTTATATGGTTACTTACTCTATGTTGACATACTTTTCAAGCTGAGAGCAACTGGTCTTGAATGGAACCAGCAGAACCATATTCAGCTTCCATGTCCTATTTTAAATAGATCATAATATCTCCTTATCTTGAATAGAGAGTTTCCTTCTCCTTAAATACCTAATGCCAACAGAACAGCAAGCGTCTTGTCAAGCTAAACTGGGATGACATACATCAATGAGGACATAATGAATTTACCATTATTGGAAGTCTTGAGGTTGCTCAAAATGTTAGGGTCACTAATCAGGACTTCCATTTCCATCTTGGCTTTACATCAGCGACTCGCTGTGCTTAGGTAAATTTATCTCTCCTGGCCTCAAGATACACTGACAAAAAACACAGTTGTTTAATTGAAATTCTGTTCATGTCTGAGATGCAAATAAGTTTTTAAAAAGTCAAATGAGAATGAATCTCTGTCTACTACAATGATTTCCCTAGCTGGACTAAACAAAAGAATTCCAGTTCACTAGACAATTGAGAAAGAATGAGTTCAACCCCCTCGCTTCTGAAAATCTGCCTACAGCTCAAGCTACTCACTCACTCCCAGTCCACTGTGTTGCTCACAGCCAGGAGAAAGTTACACTCGGCAAGCAAGTCACACATCACCTAGAATCATCCCACACACGCGAATCCACCAAGCTCACCAACATCACAAAGACTGCACATAAAGATGACAGAATTGGTGTTATGTAAAAGAAAGATCTAGATGAATAACCCTACCTTCCATTACAATGAAAAACAATGATTATTTAGAAAGCAGGTGTTTTTTGATAATTATTTTATAATGATATTGGAAATAATAGTCTTTATAATAACATAAAGTCAATGATAACATCATTAAAACTGATTTACTTTTAAAAGGAATTTTCATTATCATGTATTAACCTACTCCCCAAAATCACTTTTTAACCTGCTTTTTAACATTTATGTAAATGTTCTAGAATTCATTACTGGTAGAAACATTGTTTCAAATCTTTCTTAAACATTGTTTATCTCATATTTCCAAACCTAATCCCCAGCAAAACTCTATTTCGACAATTAATTAAGTATTCAACAAATGCTCATCAAAAATTTTCAAACATTAGAACCAAGAAAAAAATTCGAGTACATACATAGAATATGTCCAGTTATTATCAAATAGGATAAAGGGAGTGATGGAATTATAGAAGTAAATATAAGGTATTTTGAGCCTAGAAAGATAAATGAATTGCCCAAGCTCCAAGTGTCAATGACAGCTAAGTCAAGCTGGAAAAGGAGTCTTCATTGTAATCTTAATATTAACGCGAAGTATACCAGAAAGTAATGTCAAAAACTGCCATTTATTATTCAAAATATGAAAAAATATTTTAGTAATTAAGTTAAATTATTAAATATTTTATTAACAATGGAGTGATCATTTTTCTAGAACTTACACAAAGAAAACTAAAGACATGACAGCATTTATAGCTTTCAAAATTATCTTAAAATCCCATAAAACAATAAAAAGTATTCCTCAATGATGCTTTCCATAGTAATGAACCAGGAGTTCAGGAGTAAAAATAAAATATTGCATCCCAACTGTGTGGGAAGTTTCATTTCCTCAGAATTTTTCAAGTTGTTCTATTCAATAAATATATCAAATAATAATTTAGTAAAAATAATGCCACAGGTTTTTTTTCTGAGTGTCTAATTGTTGTACTGGACTGAATAGAACAGGCATAACTGAAATGTGTGTATTCCTCAGTGTTTAGAATTCGCTTATGAGGAAGGGGCAAAGCAATTTATTAAAATTAAAGACAGTGTAATATGTACAGCAGTGATCAGAAGAAAGTATTTAACAACAGAAAGTCAGAATGGAAAACAGAAAAAGTGAGAACAAATTGCTGGGTGTGCTACTTTCACATTTTTCATAATAGCAATCCATGAGCACTATCATAATTGATAAATCAAGAGAAATGCCTCTGAAAGATCAAAGCCACAATGTAAGAACTAAAACTACAAATATTCCTAATCTATACCAAACAGCAATCAAACGCAAGTTATAAAAATTCCCATATTTCATGAAGAGTCAACAGATATGATCAAAGCTAATACAAATATAAGCATATTATCAAAAGAACTGTAAACTTTGGCAGTATTGAATGCCGGAAATTCTTAGCAGTGATTGCAGAAAAATTTTGCTTCAGAACTTGGAATGAGATCATTCTGACTCTGCCCCTTTTATGCTAGTTGATGCTTCTTTTGCACACCTTATTTCAAAGTATAGTTGGAGTAAGTGAATACCTGTGGAAGCAGGATAAATCTAAAGTGCATTGGATAATATGGATATCCTGCACTAGTGAACTGGAGTTTATGAAGTTTTCAGTGAATTCCCTTGTTTATTCTTAGCATTTTTTTCTTACCATTTTTTTAAGTTCGAATTTTATGGTACAATTCCATATGGAAATTCTATTTATTTGCAACTGAAGAAAACATACTTGATAAAAAAAAAAAGAATGCTCAATGAGACACAAATCTAGATCTTTCCTGCTATAACTTATTTTTTATTTTAATTTTAATCAGACCAGATGTCGTTTAAATGATCTGTTTATTGTAGCTGCTTGTGAGGAAACTTCAGGAAAGAATAATACCGGTGAGGGAGAGCAAGAAATGAGAAGATAGACTGCCAAGCAGATCTGTTACAATGAAAGGGAATTCCTTTGGAAATGAGTTAAATCAAAAGTCCAAAATATATGTCAGGGCCAGGCGTAATAGCCTAGTGGCAAAAGTCCTCACCTTGCGTCCAGCAAGATCCCATATGAGCACCACTTTGAGATCTGGTTGCTCCACTTCCAATCCAGCTCCCTGCCTGTAGCCTGAGAAAGCAGTTGAGGACCGCTCAAAACCTTGGGACCCTGCACCCGCAGGGGAGACTTGGAAAAAGTTCCTGGCTCCTGGCTCAAATTAGTTCAGCTCCGGCCATGGCAGCCACTTGGGGAGTGAATCAGTGGATGGAAGTTCTTGCTCTCTGTCTCTCCTTCTCTTTGTAGATCTGCCTTTCCAATAAATTTACCTTCCTAAGAGGTTAAAAAAAAAGTATGGGTATATATGTACTAAATGCTAACACTGCTTTGCACCAATGGTAGGAAGTTAGGCCAGGGACTTTGATTATTAGTTGATTCCATTAGACTTTGGGAGAAGGGCAGGCTTCAAGGCATAAGGTGGAAATTGGAATTTCATGCAAAGACATGCTAATACGCACATATATATGAGTGTCAGAATAGGAAAACTGCCAAATAAATTATGGTATTCCCTGAGAGTAGAACTCACATCTTGCTTTTCATCATTCAATATGAAACTGATATTAAATAGGTACATAATTCTTTGGACTTAAAATATCCAACCCCAGCTGCTGGCATTGTGATACAGCGGGTTAAATCACTGCTTAATACTGATTCACTGGCTGCTGCCCCTCCCACTGAGCTCTAGCTGAAGATGGCCTAAGTGCTAAGACTCCTAACACCTGCTTGCCAACTCGAGGGGCGGTTTCTGGGATTCTGCCTTGCTCAGCTCCGGCAGCAGCAGTCATTTTAACAGTAAGTCAGTGATGGCATGTTCTCTTTGTGTCTGCCTCCACACCACTCCCAGGTCTGTCTGTGTGTGAGAGACCCTGTCTTTCAAATAAAACATCTTTTAAATGAAATACCAACCATGTGAAACACATGAGTGGTCAAGCACAAAGTTTTGTTTTAATAGAAGTAAAAACAGGTTGGAAGATACTTTACCAGAAAGAGAAACTCGTTTATTTAATCCTAGGCGCAGGTTTACAAAAATTTAAAAACCATACAGTGTAATGATTGCATAATTTACTTAGATGTGCAATTGAATAATTAGTTTTGAAAGTATCAGTTTAATATTTGTTCAATATTAAGAGATTATTATCCATATGAATCATGATATGAATAAGTAATATTTCATTCATGTCTATGTCCCCTTGTTTTTCCTTTGTATCCTGGAAAATTTCTAAGGTATAGCCAAGGTTGTATGAATCAAATTTTAATTGAAAACTATAGTACATTATAATAGTAAAAATCCAAAAGAACTTCTGAACTACTTAGCAAGAATATATTGTGTGCTCAAGTTGATCTATGACTAATTTTTACATCTTAAAATATAGTTAGGATCATGGATGCTATTTACCAATTCAAGTAACATTATCAACATCTTTAAAATTAATAAATCTAAAGGCTATTTTTTCACATCACAAAAATATGCTTAGATATTTTAATATAGTGTCAAAATACTAATGCTGAATTTTTATGTTACTAAATATTTTTTACTTCAATACCACATGACTGAAAAGTTTTGCTTTAGGCATACATTTTTGATGACATAATTTAAATATATATATATCAATCATTTAAAGGAAATGGATCTTTATTATATATTATTATTATTATTTTGTAAGTATTTATTTGAAAGGCAGATTTGCAGAAAGGAGGAGAGACACAGAGGGAAAGAGCTTCCATCCACTGGGTCATTCCCCAAATGACCGCAACACCCAGAGCTGAGCTGCTGCAATGCCAGGAGACAGGAACGTTCTTCTGGGTCTCCCGCATGAGTGCCGAGTCCCAGTGACTTGGACCATCCTAGCATTGCTTTCCCTGACCCTAAGCAAAGAGCTAGAGCAGAAATGGAGCAGCCCAGAGACAAATCAGCAACTATATGGAATGCTGGTGTCACAGATGGAAGCTTAGCCTACCACACCACAGCACTAGCCTTATTACATGTTTCTTTTTAATGTGCTTAATAATTTTAAAAGCAAAAAGTAAAAAAATGTGAGCCAGTAATACAAAGAATTCCTGTATATTCATTGCATTTCTCCTAATATTAACATCTCCTATGAGAGTATATTTGTCACAATTAATGAATCACACCCATCCTCCCCATTTTCCAATCTAAACTTCTTTTCTTCTTTTCACCAGTCAATATTCTGTGTTAAGATCAAGGTTTTTTAAAAAAATTATTTCCATCATGTAAGGACAAACATGCACTGTGTGTCTGTCTGTGGATTAGTAATTCACATTGATCTGAAATCAGGAGCCAGGAGATTCTTCTTGGTCTCCCACACAGGAGCAGGTTCCCAAGGCTTTGGGACGTCCTCTGCTGATTTCCCAATCCACAAGCAGGGAGATGGTTGGGAAGTTGAGCAGCTGGGATAGAAAACGGAACCCATCTGGGATCCCAGTGTATGCAAGGAGAGGACTTTTAGCCACTAGGCTATAATGCCAAGCCCGTCTTTTCATTTTTGCATTGGCCATTTGTAATTCTTTTTTGGAAATGCTGCTTTACCCGATTCTTACATTACTTGGCTTAATTTCTGTTGAGAGTTTGAGTTGCTGATGTGCTCTAGAAAACAATGTGAGATCACTGACATAGTTTGCAAGTATTTTCTCCCTTTCTGTCGGTGTCTTTTCATTCCATTTCCTGTTTCCTGTGCAGAAGGTCCTGAGTTTGATACTGTCTGATTTCTCTAGCTTTGCATTTAGTCGTGTGCTTTTAGGGCAACAGTCAAGAAATCAGCACCTACACTGATGTCTTAGAGCGTTTCCACTGCTTCTTTTTTCAGTTTTATGTCATGTATTTAGACTCTGTCCCTCTGATGTTGAAATAGACATGTTTTCTCAGTTTAAGAAACTTGGTTGCCATGACTATGCTTCTGAGACTATCCTAATCTTTACATTTAAAAAAGTATTTTTCATGCTACACTTTCTTAAGCTCAAGGATTTCCCATTCTCCCTCCCGATTCCCCTCCCACCGCAGCCCACTGTTTCCCCACATATTATTACAATGATGCAGTACTTCAGCCACATTCACAAGTCATGTTCATTATCCTGACACTGTAGGTATAGAGAATGGTATAAAATCCAGCATTCTAGGGTCAATATATATTCAACAGTTTCATTGGAATTCCATCTTTTATTCAGAATTGGAGATACCTAGTGCACTGTATCCCCTCTTCTTGGTATACTTGTCTCCATTAGACAGATCCTCTAGAAAAATATATGTAACTGCATGCTGTTGATGTTATATTTTGCATGAAGGGTGCCTTATATCAGAAAGAACATACAGCATTTGTACTCTGATACGCAGATTTCATATCCTACTCTTTAAACAAAAATGTAAATTTGGATAGCCAAAAACGTTATTTGTCCACACTTACCAATGATCCTGTATATAGTCTAATTTGTTTAGAGTTCATTTTCCCAGGTTTTATGAATAAAATTTAAACGTTTGCATGAAAGATTTTAGAAATGACTAACAACAGCCTTTGTTTATTTTGGGATTCTAGCAGCAACATATCTCGCCAAATATTGGAGCCAGAAACATGCTGAGATGTGGAAGGAACACACCACAAGGCTCGGACTGTACTCAATCTGCAGGGTTTAAAGTGTAAAGCAGCAAAAACCTTTGAAACAAAAGGGAAGTCACTGCAGGATAATGAATAGCTTTCAAGCATGTCATATAATGTAGAGAAAATTTGTGTTTTTTAAAGGACATACTCAAAATCCTATTTTGATTTTATGGTTAATATTCTTGATTCACTGCATAGCATAAATTCTAGGTTCTCAACTTTTAGCACATCTATTTCAGGTCCTGTCAGATAAACCTTTTTCAATGCTTGCTTTGTCTCTGGCCCTAACTTATCCACAAGGCAGCAAGCAGACTCTGCCTGTCATCGCACTATAAACAAAGGACATAACACTTTTCACTATCTCTGACTTGACCACCTGGCACTACTTCCCTGTAGCAAGTACCTCTTATGAACTCACTGGAAAATATCAATGACTAGTAAAAATTCGCTGAAGATTGCCTAAGCTGTTTCCATGTTACAATGTGAACATAGAAATCCATATATGATCTTACTTGCACACAGATGTAGGAGACACTGTCCTTAATATTCCTTTAGCAATTGTCAAATTCAACTAAAGGCTTTATTTTCCTTACCTACACATCTCTATTTATCTTACCGCCAAATATTGGAGATTTAGAACCCATTTAGATGTAAAATAATATTTTTAAATAATAATTTTAAAGCCACAGAAAGATACTTGAAATTTTCTATGAATATTCTAATAAGAAATTATGCTAATAGCAATTGCTGAAGCTAAAAATGGTTGAGCAGATTAATTACTTATAATATGCCATGAGCAACATGAGACAAAAATACGATTCTTCAATCTTTAATGCTCAGCTCTTTTATTGATGTATTCTTGATGAGAAAGGAAACAAAGACTAGCTCTCTGAAGCTTAGAAAATCATTTGATGAAGCAACTGAAGTTTCTTTCACAGGTGTATAAATGTTACAGGTTATCTTAGCAAATGTTATATAACCCATGAGATACAGTTGCAAAAATAATGGCTATATTATGAGCTGTTAACATTAAGAAGAATCTGGGAAACTATTCTACCAGATATCCAGATTTATAGTAACATGCATAAAACTGTTCCCAAGGTTGATATTATAAAAAAGAACAACAGAAAAAAAAATAATATCCAGAAACAAACTTATACAAGCAGGGATCTTGTATTGATGTGAACGAGAGTTGAATTTAAATGATGATAGCAAAAGTTACTCTGTTAAGGAGATGATATTGCATCAAGTGTGCATACCATGATAAAATGTAAAACTGACTTCCTTTTGGAGCATGACTCTAAATATAGAGGAAAAACATTGTCTCTTCTACAATTGAAAATTTTTCCATGAGCTTCAGATAGACAAGAGACATTTTTCATTGTCACTAACAAAAATGGACTGGAGTGATCATTGGATTCCATTATATCAGAAATATTCCACATTAAAACCGCATTAAGAAAGGAAAAGAGCGTGATGTGACACAATGAGACCAGCCTCTTGGGCTGCCTGCATTCTGTATCCGTGTGCCTGTCTGAATCTCGCTATCTTTACAGTCTATTTTCATGTCAACATGTCTTATGCTGCAGGGGAATATAGCCCAAGTGCTTCGGACTCTGTCGTCTACATAGCAGAACCAACATGGAATTCTTGGCTTCGGGCTTTGGCCTGTCCCAGCTCTGGTTTGCAGGCATTTGGACAAAGAAACTGGTAATTTAAAGTTGTCTCTCCGTGGGTCTTCCTGTCACTCTGTCTTGAAAATTTAAAAAAAAGTCTTTAGAAAAGCACAAAATAAGGAAATTGTGTCTGTGTATATATGTTAAAAATCAAACATAGGAATCATTCTGTAGGACTCGGGAATTGGGAAGGACTTAGAATAGTCACCAAAAATGTAGGCAGGCAATGGCAAAGTGAACCGTTGGGACTGCATCAAACTAAAAGCTTCTGTACAGCTAAGGAAATGGTTGACAAAGTGAAGAAGCAACCAACAAGATGGGATAAAATCTTTGCACGCTATACAACTGATGGGGAACTAATATCCAGGATTTACCAAGAGCATCAGAAACTCAATGGCAGCAAAATAAACAACCCTATGAAGAAACAGGTGAAGGAAATGGGAGATACAAATGAAAACTACACTGAGGTTCCATCTAACTCAACTGAGATTGACCTACATTGCTAACTCAGTTACTAACAACAACTGGTGGCATGGATGTGGGAAGATACGTAATCTCCTTCACTGTTGGTGTGAATGTACGCTAGCAAGACCACTATGGAAGTCAGTATGAAGAGTGCTAAGAGAACTGACAATTGACCTGCCCTATGACCCAGCTATCCAGCTCCGAGGAATATATACAAAGGGAAAGAAATCTCTGTATGAGAAAGGGATCTGTAATTCTGTGCTTAAAGCAGGATGGTCCACATTAGCAAAAACATGGAAACAACCTAGATGCCCATCAATAGAGAAATGGACAAAGAAACCATGGTTCATGTATCCATGGAATTATACTCACCTATATAAAAGAATGAAATTCTACCATTTTCAACCAGCTCAGCTCTGGCCATTGTGGCCACTTGAGGAGTAAATCAGCAACATTGGATGTTTCTTTCTCTCCTTATCTATAAATCTGCCTTTCTAATAAAAACAATTCTTTTTTTAAAGAAAGTCATCTGAAAAATAATAGAAACATTATAGAATCAGCAAGGAATATACAATGGTATACCATTCAGCCATACAAAGAAAAGAAATTTGGTCATTTGAAAAAGCATGGAAGGAAATGGTAAAAATTATGCTGAATCTGTTAACACAGATGCACAAAACCATATTTTATGCCTCTTAAATGGAAACTAAAATCATCAAATTCAAAGAAACAGAGAGATTGAAATGGTCATTTTCAGAGACCAGAAAGAATCAGTAGGAAGATGATGGTCAAACCCTTGAATAATCAAATAAACAGAAGAAATGCAGTTTTATTGTATTATTTGATGTAGAGTACACAACATGGTGAATACAGCAAACGACATACAGGAGAGTTCAAAAACCGCTGAAAGTAAATTTCAAATGTTCCTGCAACAACAAAAATACATATGTTCATTAGCATGAATTAACAATTTCCACATTATATACATACATGATAACACAAGTTTGTACTCAATTTTGAATAATTTCAAATTACAATAAGTTAAATGATATTTTAAACAATAGCTGTATTTAGCAGAAAACAGATAACAGCTATTTTCTGTCAGAAACTACATAAGCGAAACAGTGGTACAATAACATCTTCAAAACAGCAAGAGAAAATACCTTCAAACAAAAGTTAATTATAAAAGATCATTCCCTAAAGAGGACAAAATTGATACAGGATTTTGTTCAGGTGTACAGAATAGATTTTTCAACTTTATAATGTTGATGATAGTCACACTTTGGGACAATACCAAAATTCCCTGGATTTTATGCTTCAGAATTCTAGTGTCAGTTGGAGGGCTCGTGAATTGTGGTCCATTAGCAGTGACACCTCAAAGAGATACTCAATTTTTAGCCTGTATGTGAATGTGAGTTTACACGGAAATAGAGTTTTTATGGATGTGATAGTTAAGGATCTCACTATGAGATTTCGGTGCTTTTAGGGTAGACTTCAGATCCAACAACTGGTGTCTTTAAGAACAGAGAGGGAAATTTGGCGATACAGCTAAAATAGCAGGCATATGATTGGAGGCAGTGTCTAGAGCCAAAAAATAAGGAACCACAGCAGCAATAGGAGCTAGAAGAGGCATAAATTAGATCATTCTACAGCATACACAGAAGAATCAACGTTGTTGACAAACTCTTTACAGATTCCTGACTGCAAATTGATGAAAAACTGAATTACTGCAGTCTGAAAACAGCAGCTTGCTTGTTAGTAACTTATTACACCAGACTCTGGAAACTGAAATTCAAATTATGCATCAACTAAAAATGACAAGTTTTTAAAAAGGCAACTGTTTAACACAACAGTGTAATGGAAGTGGATTACAAAATATAAAGGAAAGGTATAAGAAGAAAAGCACAGTTTCAATAGGCAGAAATAGGACGTTAGGTTCTTTTTCTGGCTTGGATTGTATCTCATGAAATGTTCACTCCTTTCTGAAGATGAAGTCATATTAAAGTAAGGGGCTTAGGCCCTTACTCTAAAATGACTGGTGCCCTATTAAGAAAAACAAGCTGCGTGCTTGCAAATAGAATGTCATGTGACAGCAGTCACAGAAATTGGAGAGATGCAACTATTGACGCAGGAACAGGAAGCTAGGAAGAGACAAGGTAAAAATCTCTCAGAATCTCAAAGGGAGTGGGACATGACTGACTCTTGATGTTACAGTCCTAGCACTCAGAATGTAAGGCAATAGATTTTGTCACATGGTGTGTGATATTGTTTTAGAACACTCCAAGAAAATTATAGAAAGTTTTTATACCAGATATGAAATGGTATAAAGTCACTCTCTATTAGACTGATAAGTCACATTGTAAACACTAAAGGCAACATTATAAGAAGCATTTGAAAGTAAGAATCACATTCATTGTTATTTTTAAAACATTTTTGAATTATACTAGACATATTTAGAAATGTACATAAGTGTATAAATAAATTAGTGTTTTGTCCTCTGGGCACACTGATAACCAACATCCAAATTAAGTTCAACTTATTGCTACTGTCCAAAGAGTTCTTTATATTCCTCCCGCCATTTCTTTGTTTAATGAGGAAAGAATATATTGTTAGGAAAGAACTCACCAAACAATAATTAGGAAAAAAACCACTTTCCCTTAGAAGTACAGATAAAGCCTGTAGTAAATATTAAATTCTCAAAATTGCAATTTTGCTCATATAGATTTCTTTTACAAAACTTTATTTATTGAGCTCAGCGTGGTGGCCTAAAGGCTAAAGTTCTTCACCTTGAACACGGCCAGGATCCCATATAGGCACTGGTACTAATCCTGGCAGCACCACTTACCATCCAGATCCCTATTTGTGGCCTGGGAAAGCAGTCAAACAGAGCCTGAAGCCTTGGGACCCTGCACCCGCATGGGAGTTTCAGAGGAAGCTCCTGGCTCCTGGCTATGTTTTGGCTCAGTTCTGGCCATTGCAGTCACCTGGGGAGTGACCTTTGTACAGAAGATCTTCCTCTCTGTTTCTTTCCTCTGACTGTATATCTGACTATAATAAAAACTAAATATATATTTAAAAAAACTTTGCTTATTAGTTACCAAATATGGGGACTGACTTATTTCACTAAATATAATGGTTTCCAGTTGCATCCATTTTGTTGCAAAAGACAGAATTTCATGTTTGTATATCTGAGCAGTATTTAATGTGTGTGTGTGTGTATGAACTGAGCTGCAACAAACATGGGTAAACAAATAGCTCTTTTTAAAGAGAGTTATTTTATTTTTATTGGAAAATCAGACATACAGAAAAGAGGAAAGACAAAGAGAAGACCTTCATCCAATGATTCACTCCCCAAGTGACCACAATGGCCAGAGCTGAGCCAATGTGAAGCCAGGAGCTTCTTCCAGGTCTCCCATGTGTGTGCTGGATTCCAAGGCCTTGGGCTGCCCTCAACTGCTTTCCCAGGCTACAAGCAGGGAGTTGGATGGGAATTGGGGCTGCCGAGATTAGAACCAGTGACCATATGGGATCCCAGCATGCGCAAAGCAAGGACTCTAGCTGCTAGCCTACCATGCTGGGCCCATAAATAGCTCTCTTAAACATTAATTCTTTGGGTAAATTCCCAGGATTGGTATTGCTGGGTCATAAAGTAGATCTGTTTTCAGATTTCTAAAGAATCCCCACACTGTTTTCTGTAATGACTGTACTAATTTACATTCCCACCAACAGTAAGTTCAGATATGATACCCCTGTGCCAGCCCTAGCATTTATGTTTTTTCTGGTAGCTGTGTGGGTAGCATTCCAACTAGAGTGAGGGGAAATCTTAATTTGGTTCTCATTGGCATCGCTGTGATAGCTACTGATCTTAAATCTTTTTTCATGTCTATTGGCCATTTAAATTTCATCTACTGAAAAATGTACATCTCCATTACCCATTCTAAACCACATTTTGTTGTTGTTGTTGAGTTTAGAGAGCTCTTTACAGATTCTGGCTGTTAATCCTTTATCCTTTTTCTCCCTTTCTGTTGGTTTCCTCTTGACTTTTTTGCTTTTTTTAAGTTATCTAGCTTGATGTGATTACATTTGCTATTTTTTACTTTAAAGGGAGGTTTAAAATAAAATTATGCGAATTGGGATTAGACATTACAATGATAACTATTAGGAGAAAATCATTGATAAAATGTGCTTCACCGATTTTTAAAAATCTCAATTTTTGGCTGAAATGACAAGATTCACAAGGAAAGATAGCATTTTAAAATAAATGCTTTTTTAGAGCCATAAAAAAAATCTTTAAAAACTCAAACCTAAATAAAGACTTTTTATTTTCTACTTTTACATTCTCAAAAAATATTCTTCCTTTCACCAATATTCCAAATGCTTTTCCCATGTTTTCTCTTGAGAGTTTCCTTTTTGGGTTCTTCTAGTTAGGTCTTCGATCTAATTAGAGTTGCTTTGCAACTAGTGTGGGAGGTGGAAGATCAAGAATATTTTCTCAATCTTCTCCATAAGGATGGATCTGTTTTCCCAGCAACATTTATGAGAAAGTCTGAATTCTCCAATGCAAGTTTTTATTTCAGTGAGCTGAAAATTCATGAGTTTATTTCTGGGATTGCTATTCTGTCTCAGTGGCATATGTGTCTGTTTTCACACCAGTAGCATGATGCGTTGATTACTATGGCTCTGTAGTGTAGCTCAAAGTCAGGCATTGTTTTGGCTAAAATTTTTAAGTTAGTCTCAGGCTTGAGTTGGCTACTCTAACATCATCTGTTTATGACTTCCTCAGCTTTAACTCACTGTTGCGCATGCGGGCATGTGGCAGCAGGATTAGAGATCAACCTGTGAGATTATGTGAGGGCAGGAGCACTCAAATGGACGGGGGAGGTGCAGGGCAGACAGCAGTGGGAGTGGGACTCCCATGGGGTTACTTCATCTGGCTTGGGAGGTGCAATGTAATGTGGATGTATGGCAACAGGAGTTCCCCTGTCAGTCCGTGCAGGTAGCAGAGTATGGCTGATGTAGTGCGGTGCACATGTCAGCAGGCACCAGGCACCAGTGCATCTCCATTGGCAACGTAAGCACAGGATTGCTCCCGTGGACTCTCAGCAGGCATGCTGCTGATGTGACAGTAGGGCACCTTGGCGCCAACAGGCACACCTGCCAGTCTTGTGCAGGGATCGCTCCAGCATGTGTAGGTATGGGTGTTAGTTGAGGTTCCACTCTGCAGCACGTGCCTGCTGTTCCTGGAAATTTGTAAAAGGCTGGAGCAGCTGGGAAGAGGCTTCTTACATGCTGGTTGTTGAGGCGCTGTACCCACAGATTGCACTTTCTTCATTAGCAATTCCAGTTACTGCGTCCCACGTGTCTGTTTCATCCAAAACATATTCCGCTTCTCTCCTACAAATACTCAGTGCCAACTCTCGAAGTTTCTAGCTATGTCTTTATTCCCTGATGTTTGTTAGCTTGGGGTTTTGTTTTGGTTTTGTGTTTTCATTAATTTTTGTTTGTGTGTTTTGACCTTTTTGTGTGTGTATGGAAGGGAAATGCATTGAGTAACTCTTATTAATCATTACATTATAACTCCTTCAAGACAACTCATTACTTTTTAAAAACTTGAAGAGACATCTCAGGTTAGATACATCTTTACAAAAGCAATAGCAAAAGGATGTTCAACATCATTAGTCGTGAACACAATTTTGAGATATCACTGCAGACCTAGCAGAATAATTAACACTAATAATAGTGGCATGTGTATGGAGCAACTGAAGCTCTCATACATTCACACATTGTTCATTTGGAAGAGTTGGTGTCCTTCTTAAATCAAACATGCACTGAACTTCAAGAGCAAGGAGTTTGTTAGTTTACAAGCAATTTCCCTCCCCAATCAGACTATTCAATCAAAATATTGTGCTCCTAATCAACACATATAATTTACGTTTGTGTACTGAGCGTGTTATTATTGCAGTCTTCAGTTTCTATTCTCAGTATTTTTACAAGTCATCAACTTTAACCTTTTTAATGAAAACAAACAATTTCCACTGACAGACTACATAACAGAAGGAGCTTTACATCAGTCAATTACGATTCCTCATTTCCTCACTTCTACCTGTTAACTGAGTGACCAGACCACTGCTTTATCCCTCTGAGCTTTGGTTAGCTATTAGGAAAGTCTAGGAATTAAATAACTGCAGAATCTAGAAAATGCTATGTAAGGAGTTGTCCTTTACAACACTAAAATTGCTCTTAATAGTATTTTGTGCTTCTTTCAGAGAAGCTTAGGGATACAATTTAAAATGTTGAGTTATAAATTCTGAATTGCAGTACTTCTAAAAAACAGCATCATTTTTTGTCAAAAAGCATGCCAGTGTATGCACCAGCGTATTTGATACCTTCATTTGGTAAGCGTAATTATGTACCTTTATAGACAGTAAAGAACTGAAATACCCAGCTGTGCACTTCAACAGTGGGAAAAAACAGGATTTTGTTTTAGTCTCTGATCTAGAGAGAATCATAGAGCAGCAAAAAAAAAAAAAATATATATATATATATATCTTGGGAAATGTTCAGGTAAAGATGTTAAATTCTCATCACCTCCAAAATAAAGAATTATGTCATAAAAATGACCTAAATAGGATTGTTCCTGGAGCCATATGTGTCTATTTCATGGAGATTAACATTTGATATATATGATTTGATATTCTATCTGAGCAAATGTAGCTCTTATGTCCCAAAGATATCTTTTCATTTTTCTCTTTGTGAATAGCTTCTCTCATCCACAGTTGTCCATTAGAACAGAGAGATACCCATATTGATTCCCCACAGGCAGATAATCTTTTAAACTAATGCCCTACCTTTGTATCTGATATTATTTCATGTTTTCTGAAAGCTGTTAGTAATCACAGCATTTTATCTTGTCGCATTGGAAAAAACATTTACTACAAGCACTAAATGTGTTAATAGGCTACTAGAATTGATAGCAACTTCGATTTTGTCCAAGAATGTACTCATATTTCTGATTAATGATTATAACCTAGCAGTACATACTGACTCAGTAGGATGTACAATGATAAAGCAAGCACATATAGCTATTATTCTCTATCACCTTCTAAAAAAATGGAAAAGTCATTTGTTCTTCTTGTGAATTTTAATACCCAGCACTAATTTACTACATAACACAAGGTCAGTTTTGTCAAACATAGCTGCTGCTTTTTCCTCTTACATAGGTAAGATGTATCGTCCAACAAATGCTTTGCTAATCCAGCAGATACCATGTCACATGATTGTTTTGTGCAAATACAGGAGTTAAAATGATCCCAGTATGAGCCTAAAAGCAAAGCTGTTGGTCTCATTCTAATCAAGTTTGACAATGAAAAAACTGTTGACTTTTCGTGCTTGTCATTTGCATATAGTAATATCCCAGCATCTCTGCTCAGTTGTCTGCCCTTTTTAAGGGGTCACTTAGGTAATTAAAATAGGTTTTCTTTTTCCCTGAATACATGTCTTTGAGTAACAATTTTTAA
Source organism: Ochotona curzoniae (assembly GCF_017591425.1). Taxonomy (NCBI): domain Eukaryota; kingdom Metazoa; phylum Chordata; class Mammalia; order Lagomorpha; family Ochotonidae; genus Ochotona; species Ochotona curzoniae. The sequence continues at coordinate 78,358 of NW_024466400.1, forward strand.
CTTAGTCTTTGGCTTCTGTTGGATGCTCTATGCCTACTTTTTTCTAAAAGGCAATCTGTTTTCTTGGGACATATCCATGCCTTGGTCACTATTTCAGAATGATGTGGGAAGGGATGGTTTGAAGAAAAGGAGTAACCCATCCAGAGGAAGAGAAAATCAAATGACATTCATGGGAAATGAGGGGCTGGTGGAGACAAGAATGTGTATTCTCTTCATCCCTCACTTATGGGAACACTGAAGTCACATCTCCCAGTAGGATTTCCATTCACCTAGACAAGGATACGTAGTATAGAACAGAAGTAACTTCCCTTGGAAAACCAGGGATTTTAGGGGGGACTTCTAGGAAAAAGGGACAGGGTTTGGCAAGAAAAAGATACTTATAAATTTGGGATATTACTGATCATACAGAATAACAGATCTAGTCGGTGCTTTTTTAAGAACCTTCTCAGATACTATGTCAAATGGAATCTGAAGTTTTCAAAATACACCTTGCTTCTCACCAAATGCTTCGTATGTAAGACTTGGGTAATGCTCTGATGTTTGTGTTCTCCTAAATTCCTCATGTATCTGCTGTCGACAGATTCCAGTCCTAAGTGCACCTTGCACTCAGAGGAAGCACAGACGCAAAGTGTCTTCACTCTGGTGTGTAAGTACCACAGATCAAGGATACATAGGACACTCATCTTTTGACACAATGATTCTAAGCAAAAATGGTTTCCAATTGCATTTATTTTGTTGTAAAGACAAGTTTTCATTCCTTTTTATGGCTGAGTGGTATTCTATGCTGCATTTATAACACTTTCTTTACCTGATCGTCCAAAGGTGAGCATCTAGATGGAGTATATGCTCAATTTATTAGAAACGTTTGTGTAACATTTGTGAAAAAATAACTCATATGATGACTTGATGCTGCGACCTTTGTCTATATTCTTGAGGAATAGTGCGGTTCTGTTGTTATTGTTACTGTGTTTAATTTTCTGCTTGATATGTGTTAATATCTTTATCTAATGAAGTGTTAAACCTGTGGTGATTGCAATGTGAAATAAGAGTACGCCACTGTGAAAAGTGGAATTAAATACGTAAATGAGGAAGGAGAAGATGAGATGCAGAACACGAGCAGAAGGGAGGAGTCGGTGAGAAATATGACTATGCTTCTGAATCTGTATTGTGAAATATGTAAGACTTGATCAATTTATAAAAATAACACCTGCCTTTTACACACAGCCAAATGGGAAACAAAGAAAAATCATGGTTTTAATGTTTTATTTTTTATTATTGTTAATAACATTATATTGTGTGATACAGTCTCATAGGCACTGGGATTCCCTCCACCCCTCCCACAGCCCTTCCACCATGGTGGATTCCTCCCCCTTGCTGCATAACCACAGATCAAGTTCAGTCGAGATTCCTTCATTGCAAGTGAATATGACAGCAGTATAAATTATTTATGCAGAAGCACTAGCCAGCACTCTCTCCTCTCTCTCTTTGTCTCAAGGTTTTACTGATTTGTGGAGTATTAGAACAAAAACAAGCAACCACATTAAAACATGTGACGTATCCTGCAAGTGTATTGCAAGCTGAGATCCAGGAAATACTTGTGAAAGTATCACCATCTTTCCTGAAATTGTTGTTGTTGATATTGTGGTTTTGATGCACAGTTCTAAACTTTGTTCCATTGATTTAAAGATTGCCCAAGAGGAAATTCAGGAACCTGCTCTTTTAACGAGTTTATCACATGATTTCAGTTACCATGAAAGTTGGGGCTTTTTTTTTTTTTTTTTGCCTCTAATCCAAAGATATCTCTGTGAAAATAAAGAATCTAGTTCTTCTTCAGGACTGCATAATTTCTGTGAAATCTCTTAAAAATAATTGAAACCAATGTTCTGACCACCTTTCTTCCTCCACAGTGATTACTCACATATATGATTTTTCAAATAAAATTAAAGTCAATGAAAGAAGTCCATCTGGCTTAGTCACATATATCCAGTAGATGCTCAAAGCAGTTCTTCATGGAACAAACCCATGACCAAAACCCTAAGTCAATCTATCAAGCACAACTAAATCAGTAATCTAGTAATCATTACAGAGTTGAACAATACGTGTGTGTATGTATATTCAATCATAAATGACACATTTATTTCAAGGAGAATACTAAATTGCAATAGTGCAGTATCAGTGAAACAACACAATTGGTAAATGTGAGTTAAAAGCCACATTGCACTTGGCAAACAAACGCTATTTATTTTCAAACACTGGCAGACCTCATGGAAACGTTCCTTAGACTTTCGACCAGTGTTGTGTGAGATTCTATTGCATTTGAGTTTGGTAACGCCAACATAAGAGCCATATGCACTCTGCCACACACTTGATGAGATCTGCCTTTATTACAACATAGTAGCAGAGGTATCCTCCAGCAATAAACTTCAAGTTGCTTCAGGAGAGAAGTAAATTTGAGTTATTAGTGTATTTTCCCAAGCCACTGGAGTTCAACACAATACAAGGTTGGCAACTTACATCCGAGAAATATCTGTTGAACAAGTGTGACAGTTGATTCATGCTGAAAGAGACACAGATAACAGAGTAGACCAGCCAGAAGATCAAGAATCCTCAGAAAAATCCCGATTTCCTTACTGGAGCCTGTGCCGTAGAGCCTTAGGCTAAGATTGTGTCGGTGCTGCCAGTATCCCATATAGAATGAATGGAGTTGAGTCTGGCTGCACCACTTCCAACCCAGCTCTGTGGTAAAGGACTAAGAATGCATCAGAGAATGACTCAGGTCCTTGGGCTCCTGCATCCATGTGGGTGACCCAGGAGGATTTCCTGATTCCTAGCTACAAACTAGCCCATCCAAGGACACTGCAGGATTGAACCAGCTGATGAAAGATCTTTCTGTGTATCTCATTACTCTGTAACTCTACCCCCAGGTTACAAGCAGGGAGCTGGAAGAGGAGTGGAGCAGCCAGCATACGACCTGGCATGTTTATGGGATCCAGCGGGATGCAAGGCAAGGATTTAACCACAACACTACCTCGTGGGGTGCAAAAATAAACTTTTTATTAAAAAAATGATTTAAACTGTTCATTTGTGATATTATTTATAATTATGCCCCAAAGCCATATCAACTCAGAATATAGTTTTCCTTTTGTTTTATCGATACAGTCATATAGAAATAAGAGCTTTACTTGTTGACTTTGCTTTACTTTGAAAGTTAATGGAACAACATGTGCATGTCTTGCACTCAGAATTCAGCTGTAGTAGCGAAAATCCTCCCCATATCGAAGATTTACACAGTTTCTTTAGAACTGGTCTGGCTTACTTTAAGTTGAATATAAAACGTGCAAGGTCTTAGGCCTAAACCTTCTCTTTGTAAAAGAATATGACATTTTGATTTCTCTAATTCTTTTGACACTAGAATACTTGAAAACAGAATGCATATGAGGCCAAAAAGAATTTATTCACCAAACTTTAAGTTACTGAATTTTATCTTAAGGCAATGGAATTCAATTATTTCTCATCATGACTCTTCTACGAACCTATTAAAATATATAGATTTTTATGCAAGCAAAGTGGCTTATGTGAGCAAAACTTTAGTACAATTCAGAGATGTTTCTTTATCTTTCCAGTGTTGGTTGGTTTTCTTATCTCACCTACGTTGGAAAAGCATTTGTTTTTAATTGCCAAGTAAACATGGTTCAGCATTCTACTGCTTGGAGCTGAATCGGTTCTATTTTGCAGTTGTCTTGCTTTGTTTTCTCTATGCCACCTAAATTGACCTAGTTCAGAATTCCTCCAAAACCCAATTCAGCTTTAACACAGCACCATCTTCCCAGGGAATATTTGTTCTGAGTTTTGACTCTCACTAAACGCTGTCTTTCCCCTGTTGTCATTCATAATATTACATGAATCAATTGTGACAATTTTGATTAACAAATTATTTACTTTGTAAATCCTACTCTTTTACTAACATTCTCTTTTTAAAACTCAGATCATGTGGCAGCTACTGGTGAGTGGACAAATTTCAACTAGCAAACTTCACTGGATATGAAGACCTGACTTGTTGGAGGGCATTTGTACTTCATCTTGAGGAAGTAGTTCCTATCAATTAACCATGCCTTCCTGAGACGATTACGCTCAAAGACCTAAGTAAATTCAGAAGAGAAAGTGTCATAAGTTCTATCTGCTGTAACGCAGCATTCATGTAAAATCCTAAATAGACCATCATACCAGGAAGTGAAGATACTATGCAATATGTATTTCTACCCCCAAATGAAAGTTGCTAATGAAATAAATAGATCTCAACAAAAATGATAGCAGATTTTTTTTGTCATCTATTCTTTAAATTAAACTAGATGCACTTAATAGTAGAATGTTTAATTTGTAACTGTTGCTGACTATACTACTGTAGTAATACGGGGACAGTAGGAAGGGAGTAGAGGGAAGGAAAGGGGCTACGCCATATAGATACACAACGGTGGTATATGGAAAATAATAAAAATAACATTAAAAATTTATATCAAGAGAGTAATGAGACTTTTTGACTAGTAACAAAATTTAAAAAAAAGGAATTGTAAGGGATGCAATCAACATTAGATACTCTTTAGTTGAGTTTTCGTTTTAAAGTTTTCACAATGACAGGTTCCCTTTAAGACACTGAGACTAATACCTGTGTCTTCACGGCACTGATTGCGTCCTGCTGGCAAAGTGAGTCACTCAAGAAAATATGCTTTTCATTATCAATAGCTAATGGCATCTGTTTGATCGCATTTGTGTTGGTAGCAGAAAGATCATATAAAGTACTCCAAACAGAAGGAAGTATAGTGAATGATGAACCTAAGAAATTAAGACATGTCTGCTTTTCCTGCCAGTTGGGGAACATTCTAGAATTAACCTTTTTTTTACTGCCAAACCCTGTCCCAAAGATTAAGGAGATTGTTAAATTTGAGCCTCAAAACCATTTTTTTTCACATTTCTTCAATGCAGTTTTTTTCTGATAAATATGCATGGCATGTCAATAATTATAAATAATCTGATTCCACTTTTGTGAATAAAGGAATACATTTATTCAAGGCTGTGGAAAATTTGCATCATCAATCTTAACCCAAAACCCAAATAAAAACAGAATTAGGATTTTGAATTTGAAACACTCAACTCTCAGATTAGCAAACTAATAACTAGCAAAGGAAAATAAACAAACAAAACATTTTAGCATTTACCTCTAACACTAAAGGTTCCAATTTTTTTGCCTGTAAGACTGAAATGTCCCAAAGCCCTGGTGCACTTTAGCGTGTCTATTGATTAATGCCGTTGACCACACCAAAGTGCAGGGAGCCAGGGACTAGAACTAAGGTTTCTAGGCAAACCTTACAGAGGGAACGAGACATTGGACCTAGAGCCAGGGAACTCAGGCATCCAAGAACTATAGAACCACAGTATGCTTTGTGATAAGATCCACAGGTGATTGATGTCCAAGTTTGACAAGCCCTGCTCAGCATGGCCCATCACCACACAGAAGAAATAGGTCACTTTTTAAGAAGGAAAGTGCTGCCCAGTGCAGGGCTGGGGAGATTTTTTTTTTTGTCTGCATCTTCAAGGCATCTATTTTTTCAAAGTATTTGCAGACCACGTTGTCTATTTTAAGAAATGCACACATGGTCACATGTGAGTTCAAGTAAGAAATCAAAGATGACTTTATAAACAAAAATTTTATATAAAAAAGTAGAGAACAGGGCCTGGCACAATGGCTTAGTGGCTAAAGTCCTCACCTTGAAGTCACCAGGATCCTGTATGGGCGCCGGTTCTAGTCCTGGCAGCTCCACTTCCTATCCAGCTCCCTGCCTCTGTCCTGGGAAAGCAGTCGAGGACGGCCCAAAGCCTTGGGACTCTGTGCCCATGTGGGAGACCTGGAGGAAGTTCCTGGCTCCTGGCTTCGGATCGGCACAGTATCAGCAGTTGCACTCACTTGGGGAGTGAATCAGTGGCCCGAAGATCTTCCTCTCTGTCTCTCCTCCTCTCTGCATATCTGATTTTGCAATAAAATAAATAAATAAATCTTTTTTTAGAAATGTAGAGAACAAAAGTGTCTAGACAGAACAAGGTTGCTTAAAAATGTCTTCCATGGCATTTGCTTTCTATGACAGGAAAAAAAAAAATGAAGATATTGACTTCTCCAAAAATGTAATAAGGAAAAGTTGCTTAAGAGAATTCTATGGAAAATAAGACACAGAAATCCTGAAACACACAACTGAAGGGTACAAGGCAAACAAGCTTAGCAACGGAAGGATGCTTACTGTGACGTCTGTGATATGTGGCAATGTCCACGCTTCTTTCCTAGGATGCAATGGTTGCTTGAGAAAATAAACCAGGAAGAAAGCATTCATCAGCTAAAGCCGGACTGAGGCACAGGAGTAGAGGCAGCAGGCATAATAATATTAGAACAATGTCATTTGAAGGAAAAAAAAAGATATTTCCTTCTATTTGCTGACTTTTAGAAATGCCTAGAGGAGTGTGAAAGATGTTAATGTCCCACCTCATATAGCAGTGAAAATTACAGCGATGGTATCGTCAAGTGTCTCGATTAGGAAAATCCGCATGAAAGCCGGGGTTTCCTTGGCAATTTGTTAGTGTGTCTGTTTCGCCTTAATCTTTGGGTTATGTACAGCCCATTGTTCTCTGGAAGAAAAGTTCCAGAGGCAAACACCAGAGGAAAGCCGCAGCAGTGAAAGCAGGGAAAAGGGATGTTTGTCAAGGCCGAAACATCGTTTTCCACCAACAAACATGTCTTTATGCCCCTGGTAGAGGAATACAAAGTACTTTGCCCCAGGACTACAAGCACCTTTTTGCTTCCCTTGCCTAAGGTAACAAGTTCATATATTTTAAAAAAATACATATCAACAATATGAAGAGATCAAAAACCTTAGTGCAAGTTGTAATAAAGGGAAAGGGCAAAAAAAAAAAGCTGAGAGTGATACATTCAGGGCAGGATTTCCCCGAGCAGGGACATAGAAAGAGCCTTAAAAATAGAAACGAAGATGTTTAAACTATGCAAGGATGTTTGGAGAATATCTGCTGTGAATGTCTAACAAGATTCTAACATTCCCAGGGCAATTGAATAAAAAAAAAAAATCAATATTTCATTTTCTAGCATGTTCAGTAACATTCCGGAAGTCTGTTTAAAAACTGGCACAGGTCATTCTGGTAAGCAGAGCAGACTAGGCACCCTGTGCAGCAGACTGAGGACCAGGCTCTGTAACCAGGTCATTTGGAGAGTGTTCCCGGAGCTCCGTGCTGAGCTGTCTGATACCTTATTCTCGCTGCAGTGTAAGGCTGATGCAGCTTTACAGAATCATTGCAAACCAAGCACTGAGAATACGTAGACATAAAGCAACAAAGCTTCCTTGTGAGCAGGAAATTTTTATTAGTTCTTCTGGCATAGATAGCATTAATATGATTCATTGTGAATTCTTAGTAATGTGAATTTAATGTATAATTTCTATGTAATGACTTCTTTTTAATTAACAAACAATCATGGATGGGAAAAATGTGTCTTCCATTTGGACCATTTATGATGCTAAGCAAATGATTGTATGAAATAATTTATTCTATAAGTTGCTTGGAAACCTTATTGTTGATATGACAACCCTGGCATAATAAATCAAGGTACTATTTTCGTGCAGTGACACGAAGAAGTCATATATTTTCAGGAGAAAAGAAGTCCTCTTTCCCTATGTTACAGTGACATCTATAGAAAGGAATGAAGAAAATTGGAGAAGAAAAGATTTCTCTATTTCTAAAGCTATTTTTAAGACAATGTGCATTAAAACTTATAGCTTAGAAACAGGTCTCAAATTCCCAAAATTCTCTAAAAATCCCATAGAACCTGATAGAAGCTTATGATTTATACTTCCTGAAAATTTTCTTGTTAATATCAATTTCCCTAATAATAGGGATATTTCTTCTCCTTGTCAAGATCAGTGTTCCTAGGGAATCAGCTCGTGGAGGGACTAAAGTAATTTCACAATTATAGAAGAAAGCAGTGGAAGGGTTGGGGTGGGAGAGGATGGAAGAGGAGTTCCCTGAGCCTAAAGAACTTTATCATGAAAACTTAAAAAATAAATAAATAAAAAAGGAAGAATGAGCACTTCCAAGGGATAAATAATCACTTGTTTTCATAGTTTTTTTAAACTTTACTTTCATGATATTTGTCTGAAATTGAGAGAGAGAGACCATTAATCTATAATAGCAAATTTCAACATGCCTTCTAAAAGGTACTAAAGTTATTTAAAAAAAAAAAAGCAGTGTGATAAATGTTTTGTTAGTGAAAAGACATAATTCAAATACCCTGGGCCTTCACACCTTCCCATTGGTTTGTTTCCTTGATGATAGCATCATGGTGATCACCATTGATACCTTGTTATGCACGGAGAGGATCTACCTTCATGGATTGTAGTGGTTTATTTCCAAAGAGCAGGGTTGAATAGTGATAAGCCTGACAACATGGGGAGACTCAGTTGAAACAGGCAAGATTTCAGTAACAGGAAACAAAGTTAATTAATCCACCTGGCATTTGGGAAATACCTGCTGTGTACCAACCACTGAGATCAACGGCAGAAATACAAAATAAAGTGAAAAAAAAAAAAAGTCTTCAGCAACATTAAAATCATTCTAGAACATAGTAACATTCTAGAAGACAGAACAGATCTGTCTTAAATGTGGATAGAAATAGAATTATGCGGGTAGGTAAATGACACACACATACATAAACCAATTGACACATATTACTTCCACAGTGCAAGAGCACAGTAGTATTTTGTTTAACTTTACATGGACAATTTTGATTCTTAATGTCTTCATATTGTTTTATTGTTGTTAATGTGCAGAATGGATATTTCTTTGGGAAGATATTGCTTAACCAAAGCCAAGCGCTTACTTCTCTGCCTCTGGCATCACACATTTTAAAAAGGCATGCTTCAATATGTTAGGGCCTCATCGTTTGAAGCAAGTCCCTTAATCCTGCCCTAAGCTAAGGCAACACACTCATTATACCTTGTAAACCCAACTGGATCATTATGCAAAATGTATAACAGTATCCTAAATTCACAGCTAATGCATAGTTAGTATCCGTGACAACGAAGATCTTAATATTTGAAAAATATTGACAATAAAACATTAAATAAAGCAATAGTTATGGGATATTGATACATGTAAAAGAGAAATAATGACAATAATATACATGATTTTATGAAAAAATGTTAAATACCATTGTCATCACCAAAGTGATTAATATTCTAATGCTATTACAGATAATCTGCTTCAGTTTTCATTACAAAATTTGAAGTATATTTTCACTTCATTTGCTCTATTTTTTCCAAAATCATTTCAAATAAACACAAAATGTGATGCTACATAGGGGCAACACTTGTGGGAACAGAGTTAGTAAGTAAGTCATGGGAATTGTCTGTCCAGTAACTTCTCTTTTCATGGCTACCTGAGTAGCATCTGGAAAACAGACTATAACACCTGGCAGGGATCTCAGAAGCCTGGGAGTATGTTACACCTGGGAGAATACAACAGTACTACTCCAGGATTATAAACAACATCAAAATTTTAAATTCAAAAGCTTTCCCTAATCTAGCCATACATACCTCTTCTCTACAGACTGAATATAGACCTCTCTGTTTCACTGAGAATACAAAACTCTTTGTGTTCTATAGTAAAGCCCCATACTGCACTGTATCTTCACTTCTTGGTAGGCTAGTCTCCCTTAAACAGGTCCACTAGAGGAGTATATGTATCAACATGTTTGCCTATATATGTATTAATCTTGGATTTTGTAGCAAAGCTGTCTAGTGTCTGACAGAATATATAATATTTGTCCTTTGAGGATTGGTTTCTTTCACTGAACATAATGGTCTCTCGTTGGGACCATTTGTCGGGATCATGGCTGAGTAGTATTCCATAGAGTAGATGTGCCACACTTTATTTATTGAACAGCATTTGGATTGTTCCCATGTCTTTGCTATTGTAGGTTGTGTTGCTGTAAATATAGGCTTATAAGTCACTTTCTCAGACAAATTTCACTTTTTTAGGATGTATTCCCAGAAGTGGGATAGACCCTTTATTTCTTCACTTTTATCTTGCCCGGAACTGCCAAGTTGGCATCCCAGCCTTTCATTGAGCCTCTCATTTCAATTCTTATTAACAGGTTGACCCTGCCTGTTTGATTTGCTCTTCCTCAGAAGATTCTGTGGGTCTCTCGACTGCCTCCTTTACTCTTTCTCTGAGTTAGGATCCCGCCTCCAGTACTGGCGCAGGTCACAGTGGCTGAGTTCTTCCTTTGGGCATGTCCAAATGGGTCCAATGAGACTTCCACGTGCTAGGAATCCTGCCTGCTGAGCTGCTGCTGTGAAATCTGCCCCTCTGCCTTGTTGATTTGCTGAGAACTTCCACAAACCCCTCTAAAAACCAGGCCCCAAAATTCACTTGACATATTTTATGAACATTATACACAGAAGAGTTTTGAAAGACATGAAGGTAGTTGTGAGTGAGCAGCAGTAGACATTGTGTAAAAACCCACTGCTGAAATCCTGAAAAGTTCCTACAGGGCTCGTGGTTTTTGATTTTGCTTATTTCTCAGTTTGAACTTTAACAAACTTAAGCACAATGTGATAGTGTGCTGTTATAACAACACATTGGCAATTCAGGTACTTGGATGCCATTGTCCTGGACTTGGCATGAGTCACGATGCAATACATGTTTGTCTATTCAATACTGAAGACCTGCCAGGCACTTGCTGCTAAGCCTCTTGAGCAAACTGGTGAGCAAGACAAAGAGACGCCCTTCCTCTCACTGGTCCATGCTTCCACCGAGGAGCAGACAATTGACTGCCATAAAACATCACATGTGCAAATAAAAATGAAGTCACTCAATAGGAATGAAGGTCATAAACATGTACAGGAGAATCCATCCTTGTCTGAAATCACTGGAAACAGATCTTTTAGTAAAGCACATTTGAGCTGAGGATTGAAGGTGACTAGGATTTAATTGGGTCAGGAGAGTAATTTGGGGCAGGAAATGTTCCTGGCAGAAGGGATCAGCCTTTCTTAAGGAAAGCAGGACTTTGAGAAACTCAAGCGAAGCCACTACAACTGGCCCAAGGAAGGCAAGGTGGCTGTCTGGCCACAAATTTCACTCCGATGGCTCCCATGTCGGTAACCACTGGATGGAGTGATCAAAATGGCCCTGAGTGTGTAACACTGACTGCATTAAAAAGTACCAAGGGTTCTCTTAAGAGGGAGCTGTGAGCCAAGTCAACTTGTATCACTTTATTTCATCAGTGAGGAAAATAATGTTCTCATCATTTTGTTATTGATTTTCAAAATCACTTTGAAATGATTGAAGAATATTTCACACCACTTATGAATGGCAAACATGCCCCAAGCATCTTCATCAACATTCAACAAGCTGTGGTTACCACACACCCTCCCCGCCCCCCGGCCCCGCAGTATGCCTGCATTCATTCATTGGCAAAACTTACAGTATCTTAATCACTGAAGTCAGGGTCATCATCATACAAAGTGATCCAATAGCTACTCACAACCGTTTACTTCATGCCAGGAACGGTGATAAGTACGTTGGCTGAGGGATCTTTCCCAAAGCCAAGATTAGAACCCAGCTTTTTGGAATGCTTTATTCACTATTTTATCTCCATTAAATATAGTGAGAAAATACTCAAAACAGCAGGAATGTGAACCAATCCAGGGATTTATTTAGTACCCACTTGTACAGGTTTCCAGTGTAAAGAAGAGTCTGAAGTCCAGGCCTTTGATGCTAAGAGAGATATTGAAGCCAGGCAGTGGCTTCTGTGTATTACAATTAGGACTATTTTTCAGAGATGTCTTGGGACAAAGCAATTGCCTCCTTTGAAAAATAAACCTGATTTTTAGTATGATGCCAGGTTCCCAAGAATCGGTGTTTTTGAAAAAGCAAGAGGATCCTTTACTGCACTGCAGTGGGTTGACTCACTAAAGACAGAACTGGCATCTCACACGAGCACTGATTTGAGTGCCAACCACTCCACTCCAGATCTGCCTTTCTGTTAATGCAACTTGAAACAATACAGAAGATGGTCTAAGTCCTGGGACCCTCATCTCTCCGTAAGTCTACCTTGCAAATAAACAAAATAAATCTGTGAGATGAAAAGGGAAGAAAAGTCATTATTCAAAACTATTTATTCATGAAACGTAAGTACCTGTGCATGCTTTGGAACATGTTGTCCACAGTAGTCAAGCAGAACAAAAGCTGGAGTGAATGCTTCCAGATGTCAGGTTTCTGTTCTCAGCAGGAGTGGAACTCTGCATTCAACTGGAGATTTTACTTTTTGAAATTTTAATTTAACTTAATTTTAAGATTTATTTATTTATTTTTATGGGGTGGAGGGAGAGATATGTGCCATGTAGCAATTGTCCCCAGAATGGTCACACTTTCCACATAAGGGCAAGTTGAAGCCAGGAGCTACAACTAGATTCTGCTGCCTGATGTGAAATGCCAGCATAGCAAGGAATGGCTGATCCCACTACACTGCAACTTTGGCTTCTAATTTCTACTTTCAGTTAACAAACAATCATTTCATTTATTTATGGAGCACAATCTACTGGTTTGTTATGTGTACACATTGTAGATGCGTGAAAGTGATGGACACATCCCTCGTCTGCCGCTGTGTTTGCTCTGTTTTTACTGTGAGGCAAGGAGAGGGAGACAGACGATGCTGCTTGATCTGTATGACAGAGGAAACCACTGCCATTCCACCTAAGATGGGATACTCGCTTGTTTCCAAGCAACTAAATTCATATTTCACGAAGAATGAATTTTAAATGCATTATACAGTTAAATATTTGAATTGTTATGTATGTTTTAGACAGTCAGCGATGCATTTCTGAAAAGGTGGAATACTACGTATGAACCATTTTCGGCTTCCACTATGTGACACATACCTGAGAGAAGGTGAACATGGGTTGTGACCTTGTCACTACATTTACATAATCATTGGAAGGCATAGGGCATTTTTTAATAGACATGGTTGATATACATTATCTATAGATTTAGCTGATAAATAAGTTATTTTATTTATCTTCTTTACTAGGAAAATTATCTACTAATATGTATAAATGGTTGTTTTGGAAGAAAAATATCAGAAAAGTGTGTATAAGATTCTGAAATGGGGTTAATGGAGTCCTAGGAGTCCACAGAAAGACTCACTTCAGTATGTACAGGAGCAATGGATTTGGAAAGGAAGTATCCAATATTAAGCTTATGTGTTTCCTTTATTTATACAATAACATTTTTATTGACAACCTACAATAATTAGCTCTTTTTAAATCATGTACCTAATGACTTGGTGCATAATTACTATTTTCTGCTTCCATTAACATTCTTGAAGAACACACAAATGGCTCTATTTGTCACTTCCTGTATTGGATACCAAGTGGAGATGGCAGAGGCACGTTTACTTAGCATACGATCTGCAGGAAGACTGGATAGTCAGTCTAAACTAACCGTGTAAGGGTTTCTAGGAGGGAATTCAGATATTTTCAGAAATATCTTTAAGAGCTCAGCAGAAGGCCACAACGTGAGGTGTGCACGAGCAGAGGACGTAGTCCTGCTGATGGGCTACTGGACATTATGGAACGCTGAGTCGTTAGGATGACCAAAACAGAAAGAAGGCGAGTGACAATCGAGAAGGTGTGAGAAGAGAAGTCAGGGCTCCATAGGCCATGTTAATGGGCAGTGTCCTGGGAACTTGCAACATTACAATCAAAGTAATGGTTGATTTGTTGTGCAATGTTGTTTTCAAGCAAAATAAAAAATGGTCAACTCGTTTTTTGGTCCTGTAACATCTTAATTTTGTTTTCCTTATAAGTTTTAAGCTCTAAGTATTACTATTATGACCAAACTGTCTCATCAGTTCAAACTCTATTTTAGAAATGCAGAAGCTTCAAAAATGCTTCCCAATCCAAATTTTCAAGTTTTTATTGGAGGGGAAAATAAAGAAAGAAATGGAGAGAATAGTAATAGTTGTTTTGTTGGTTAAGAGCCAGAAATTTTTTATAAATATATATATATATATATATATATATAGATAGATAGATGTAGAGACCTAGAGAGAGGATAGAAAAAGAGAGAGAGAATGGGTTCCCCTGAGCTGATTCATTCACCGATAGAGTAGCCAGAGCCAGGTTCAAAACCAGGAGCAAAGAACTCAACCCAAGTCTCTCACCAGGGTAGCAAAAGCCCTGTAACTTGGACCATCACTACGCCCTCCCAGGGACTGAAGGACCAGGAAGCTGGAGCCAGGTACTACAGCGAAGAATTAAACACAGACAAGTGTGTTAACTTCTAGGTTAAATGCCTGCTGCCAACAAGCAAGTCTTTCTTTGTGGACAAGAAAGAGCCTCAAGGTTTCATCTCACTCCTAGCTTTCTGCTTCTCTTTGGCTTAGTAGACTTGGAAAGAGAGAGATTACTTGTCGGCATGAGAAAGCTGAGTCCAGAACAGCAGGCACAGCTTACACAAAGGGTCCCCACATACCACATACACAACTGAGAAACCAGCTTGTTGATTGGCTCATGTAAAACTGTCTTGGAAAGCATTTGATTTAAAATTCCAATGTCACACATTGCTTTTCTCCAGTTTCATCTAGTGGACATTCTAATGTTTCCAGCATGGGTATCAACAATATAAGAGCTAAAGTCTTTGACTTGCAAGCACCAGGATTCTATATAGTTGCCTGCTTATGTCCCACAGGCCCTGCTTCCCATGCAGCTCCCTACTTATGTCCTGGAAAAAAAAATCGAGGACAGCTCGAAGTGTGTGTGTGTGTGTGTGTGTACACGATTTATTTATTTATGGACACATGCTGAATATGGCCACAAAAGCACTTAGAAACTTGTTGTGCCTTGTGCTCTAGGAGAGCATACAATTACTACCCCCCAACTGAATAGTAAGCAGTAAGCAACACATGGCACAAGCAAGTAAAACAAAACAGCTTAATTTTTATGAGTTACCATTGCCATTAAAGTCAGCCCATTTCCACACAGACCTGATAACTTATTTTTTCTTAATTTGGTACAAAGCTTTCATGACAGGGTATTTCAAATACTTACACTTTTGAACCGTGTTTTGTAATTCATTTGGCTGGGTAGTTACAGCTGAATGTGGCATCTGGTCTTCAGTGAGAGCTGGCTTTGTCCCCGTTTTCCCATCTGGATTGACGGAGGTACAAGTCAGTCAAGTGTGGATCCAAAGGTCTCACAGCAAGATGGAGTCTGCTGCAGGGATGGAGTCCAAGAACACTCCTCGCAAGCCTCTTCAAACACCGAGATGGTTTTATTAATTCCATTTCTTATCATGGATTGTGGGAGCTCTGTCTCTGTTAAAATCAGACATTTGTGTTAAGTTTGTAGTCATAATAACCATAACTTTACAGCATCTGTCATAATACATGTCCAAGTTATCAGTTTTAATATCCAGCAGTGAAGATTTCTTTGGTAAGTACGCGTCCTCTTTGGAAGACTCAAGAAACAAGCCTGACAACCGTGGGCAACAAAATGCACCCTTTCCAATGCGCAAAGTACACGATGTTTGGATTAAATACTTAGATCAAGATCTAGCTCTACCATTACTTAGCTGTGTTCTGAACTAGATCTCAAATCCCTACGGGATCAAGATCCTGTGTAACATCAGCAGGATAAATAAAAATAATGTTACACAACTCAAGGTCGTGTTGTAAGAGAACAGACTTTTGGTGGTAGGTGAGGGAGGGCAGCAGGCACAGAGGTTAGGATAACATGTCAGACTTCAGGATGCCAGTCCTGGCTACCTACAGAGTCCAGCCTCCCCCAATGCCTACCATGGGAAGCAGGCAGTGTTTGAATCCCTGGCAACGCATGGGAGAGCTCCAGATTGAGTTCCAATCTTCTGGAAACCAGTGCACAGAAGGTCTCTCTCCTCTTTCTAGTATTTTTTCTCTTTTTTTCTTCTCATGCAAAATAGACATAATTTTTTCAGTTGTTCAGTAACAATTATAATGTAAGTGTGGATATCTTAAAATTTTTGTTCCAGTAACTACAGTGATTAGATGGCATTAACTTCATGATGCTGCAGAAAATAGGAAATACAAAAATCATTTAGTAATTCCTGAATCAAGTTTCCATTTATATGGTTGCATATGGAGTTAATGCATAGAGTTCTCAGAAATACTCACTAAAATTCAATATATGTGGCATTGTCCTGTGTATTTGTAGCAGAAAGAACATTGCATACCAGACATTTTATAGGCTCTCCTGATGTTACGTTGAGCAAACATAACCTTTTACTACTCATAGAGGGAAATATTTAAAACCTGTTACTCAATGTTTCAGTATTGCATTCCCTGATTACATTAGTTATCAAATGCTGAGTAACAAACCATCCCAAAATGTACCAGCTTGACAAAGCACACATCTGTTACCCTCGGTTTCTGTGGGTCATGAATGCCCTGAGGCTGTGTGCTGTGCTGAGGTCCTTTGCAAGGCTGCAATGAGGGTGGCAGCTGGGGCTGAGATCCTGGCTGATAACCCATCAGCTGATAGATTCACTTTAAATTGTGGTCTATGGTACAGCCTAAGAGACGTTGCTTGGAGGGACCCTGCTCCTCCCTGGTCCTCAGCTGGACGCCAGTCTTCACTCTCTGCTGTGTGGACCTCTCCACAGGTCAACTGGGTCAGTCAGTTCCAGCAGAGAGGTAGGCGGAAGACATGAGCCATGTTTTGGGGGTTTGTTTGCTTGTTTGTTTTTAATTCAATAATAAGTACTGAATGCCTTCAATATGCTGATTTTAAGGGATATATGAAGGTGAGAGAACTACACAAAACTGTGGGTGCTGGAAGTGGGTGTTGAGAAGTTGCCTGCCATCGTTACCAGACAGATCAGTCACAGGGAAAGACAGTGCTGTCAGCTTGTGCTGTGTGACCACATGGAGTCACTCCACTCACACTAGAACCACTGATGTTTCAAATTCTTCTCATTATACTGAAAAAACATAATGCGTTAGTTCTGATACTTATAGAAAATATCTTCAAATGAGAAAACAAACCTATTCCAACACACAGACAACAGATTACTTAACAGAAATAAAGCTTTTTTTTTTTCAAGAGAATAAAACAAATACTAAAGTCTTATAAACAGTGGAGACACTTGGCCTCAGAACTGGTGTTCTGGGTTTTTTCTTCATCTAATAATGTGCATATTAAAATTAGTCCTTCTTCAGCAAGACACAACTGTGCTGTCTTTCTATCACTGTCTATACCCACAATGTCATGATACACTGAACTAGCAGAACGGTGAACACCATGTTTGACTCTGGCTATACCTTTGTAATGAAACCATTGAAAACAATGGGATGAGAGGGGGCAGTGGCAGGATCGAAGCAGAAATCCCCAAGCCTATGGAACTAATTCATGAAAAATAAATTTTAAAAAATTAAAATAAATAAATAAACATACATTTTAGCAATGTTCTCCCTCAGTTCCGAACACCAAAAAATGAAATACAAATTCATAGAAGGACACAAACTTCTTATGTTAATTACTGCCAACATTCCCAAGCAGAGCTCTTTGGCGTACGCCCCACAAGGCCCTGAAACCCCGTGCCCACACCTTCATTTTAACACATATTCCACTGCAATGGACTCTTATGTATCTCTTTTCCCTCATCTAGAGAATATTCCTATCAACAGACAGTGATGTCCATGTATAAACAGTATAGCTTAGATAGTTTGGGACATTTTTCTAAATTTCAGAAAACAGAGGATATGTTCAGATCAATCCATGGATAAAGTAAAAAACTCACTGAGAAGTTAATAGGGCTCAGAATAATTACAGTGTGCCTAGAGGTGCCTCTGGACACGCTCAAATATTTAGTATGTTTCATGTCATTAGGATGTTAAGATTTCTTTTCTTCTTTGATTAACTCCTCAATTAAGTTTCACTTCCCCCTGTAAGATTTTTAAATACTTAATCACTGTTGGTAATAATGACACCATAATATAACATTTATTCAGTGTTTGTCCTGTAACATATTCTAACTTCATAAAATGTGTTTTGTCACTAAGCCCTGATAAAAATTAAGTTCTATTACTTTCTTCTCATTACGTCAGCAACTTGAAAATGTCCAATAGCAAACTGCTAGACAGGAGATGAACATCAGCCTTTGTTTGACACCAAAATCGGTGTTTTTTTTTTTTTTATGTTCTTGGTTGAAGGTTTATTCTATTATAAAAGTATAGAAGCTATAAGGGTGGGGAGAGAATAGCAGAAGGGGAGAAGCTTCTTGAGTTTATCATTTAAAAAACAGTGGACAAAAAAGGAACTAAGAGGAGGAGTTTTGAGGCATTGGTGGGTTTTCCTCACATTTCGTTCCTCAGACTTGGTTCTAAACCTGAACTACTAGGGGACTAAGAATCATAAAGTTGGGGAACTGCACAAGCAACTGCCATGAGCCTCAGTGCTCAGCAGCATTTGAAAGGCACAAGGAGAAACAGAAGGGCGGGGATCTCTCCACTGGTTCACTCTCCCAATGTTGGGAACAGTAGTTCTGGGCCAGGCTGAGGTCTAGGCCATAGGCCCCTTCCTCTTTCCCAGTATGGATGGCAGGATTGCAAGTACTGAGCCATCATCTACTGCCTTTCCCGGCACATTAACTGGAAGCTAAAGAGAAAATAAAGGCACAGAGTTCTTGAAGTGGCAGCTCAGATATGAGACTCCAGTGCCCTAGCCCATGGCTCCTCCTTCCCATTTCACAATGCCACCACAAAATCGATGTTTACAGTAGTGCTGTATGCAGTCACCACTGCCACATCGAAATCCAAACACAACAGCCAACTACGCCCTTTCTTTCTGACACGGTAATTCCATAAAATCAGCGATTTTATCTAATATGTCCAACTTTTCCAAGCTCAAATCATAATCTTCTAAAACAACATAATGGGAAATACAAAGTTTCAGCTTTCCAGAATAGTCCAAGGCAAAAGATTGCATGCCCTAGACTTTCTCCATAAATCCTTTAATGTAAACAAGCCCTGTGTCTTAGTATATCTGTATTATTCTAGCATGGCTTTACAAATCAGGCAGTTTACAAAGGGAGCCAACACCTGATGAGGGCCACATTCTGCCTTTAAAATGACTTTTGATACCATATCCTTGGGAGTGGAGAACTGCTGTGTTTTTCATGACAGAAACAGAAAGGCTGTGAGGAACCAAACTCCCTCTCAGCCCCTCTCCCAAGCTTGTTAAAGTACAGAACCGCTCGCATCTCAGCAGCATTGTTCTGGAGATCAGTGTCCAATATGTGGATGCTGGGGTACGAATTTAAGCCACAGCTCTCTAAAGAGATTAATATCTCCAAGGTTTTCTGCCAGGTGTTACTTTCATCCTCTTTGGTCTCAAATGTCAAACCCTACTGCAAAGTCAATCCTAGTCATTGGAATGGGCATCCTACAAATTGCTGCGACTCAAGGAAAGAATTCATGAAAAAGCATGTGAAGTCCTTGGGTCTGCCTCAGAAGTTACCTCTGAATAAAGGAACTATTGTCTGTTTCCCCCCACAGGATAGAGTGCTCCTATTCTTTCCACAATTCCCACATTGAATGGTAATATAATTTTGGCACATTTTCTTTAATATTATTTATTCAACAGGCAGAGAGAGACAGAGACAGATAGGTTCCTGTATGCTGATTCATCACCTCCCACCAAATGTGCCCACAGTCAGGGTCCCATAGGCTAAAGCCAATGCTAGCAACTTCAGCAAATACTTTGGCGGCTGTATTTTAATTGTTATTACAAAAGCCAAGGTTTGCTGGAGATGTGCTTATGTTATTGTTGAACCCTACGGCTTAAATCAGCATATGGCGTGTTGTGAAAATGAACACATGAATAAATCGAGGAGAATAAATGAGTGAGCAATACTAATAAGACCCGAATGAACATCATAATATGATTATTTGTAGATTCTATCAACAAACAGAAAATTGTACATTTGGACTATAAATTGAGAATATGCTCTATAAATCTGTGCAAAAAATGATCAAAGGTGAGCCTAAGGCACAGGGAGATCTCACAAATGCACATTTTTAATTATTAACGGGACAACTGGAAAATCTAAAGAAGAATAAAGACGCAAGATCAGCCACTCAGATACTGTGAATATGAAGCACTACAAATAGGAACTAATAAAGTTACCAACCCAAAATGTCATGTTCAGAAAAATCACGATTAGAGCACCATGGCTTCATTGTTCCTGTCGCCTAAGAAGTGTCGGAAATGAAGTGAGATTTAACCAGTGACACCAACGAACAGAGTGACAAGAAGACAGAGGCATAATAGCTTTGCGGGAATGACTCATGCACATTTTAATTCATGCTTGCTCTGTACCAGTTTCAAATAAAACCCGATAGAGAAAGATAAGGGCATAAAGTGAAGTCACACAAGACTGTTAGCTCTTCGCAGGAGTATCAGAGAAACCCAAGTCACAAAAGACACTAATGTGCAGACCGTTCTCAGCAGCCATTAATGTCCACACTGCCAGAAATGGAAAAGAAAAAAACAAAATGGAACCGGGACTGAGCACAAGCACTGTGCCCTGAGCACCCAGACTTGTTCAACTACCCTTCCTTGGCACTCCAGCCAGGCAAACCTCCCGAACTCAGCCCTCTTCTGACGTGGAGTGTTCTCAAGTTCTCTGCTACTATCCTCTCTCCAAGTAGAGTTGAAAAAAAGGCATAAAGAAAAATGAGGGAAAGAAAAAAAAGAAAACCTGTAAAAGCTCAGCCAAGAGAACAGCTTTTTTTGATTTTGGCAGTGACGTGGTGCTCCTTGGCAGGCAGTCCTGCTAGTTAACGTTGCTAGCACTTTGGAATTGTCTATGGCTTTCGTCATGTGTTTAAGCCGATTAGCCCCTTGGGTGACTTTGGCTTCCACAGCAGCATGTCTTTTGACAGCTTGCAGAGGGCAAAGATGTCTGGAAAGTAGATAACACCCTTCTTTCTCATTTGCTTTTTGCTGAACTATTTTAGCAGTGTCTTGCCGACTTAGCAACAGAAGACAGTGGCTTGTGTCTTAAGACGTTTTCTTCAGGGCTAACCAAAACTTTCTTTGAGAGACTGGAATCAGAGGCTGCACATACCATGCTAAGGCCTTTCCAATGCAACACTCTGTAGATTCTCTCTCTGTAATCTGAAACAATTCTGGCCTTTCCATTTCTGCCCTCCTTCCGCAGTTGTGATGTATGCCTGAAAATTCCTTTCTCCTCCTTCATGAACTGAACTCGTCTGCAGCATTGTATTCTATGATTTCCCACAATTGATGTTCCACTCCAAATACTTTTCTAATTAGGCTGCGTGACTTGTTCATGTGCCAATAATTTATACATTTTTACATAATCCATTACTCAAAGTTAGTGTTTTACTCACTGTAAGTCAATTATACTTATTTTTGTATAAACATATGACCTAATCTTGTAATTGTATCAGTTTTAAAATATCAGCTTATGATTCTGGTGTATAATCAATTTATATTACTTCACACAAATGTATATGAAATCTATAGGTGGATAAACAGTAGTTAGAAAATAGATTGATAGATAGATAGATTGATAAACAGATGATAGGTAGATTGATATTCCATTCCTCCTTACTGAGAAACATCATCTTCTTGAAGGACAAATTCTGATTGAAAACCAAAATTTTGACCTATTTTCACACAGGCTATAATCATTGTAGTCACTTCCTCATTTTATACATTTTGTTATGGTTTCCCTTTTTCTGGATGAGCTGCAATTGATAAAATATCTTTGACCTAATTATTCCTTTTCATTTGTCTATTATAGAAAGCGTTCATCCATGTGTATTAAGAAAATAACATTGCTCCACACTGCTAATAGCAAAATCAGAAAACACTGAAATAATGTCATTCAAAAATGAAGTAGTAAATGTGAAAGATTTTTAAACTCTATGCAACAATTAAAAATCTGTCTGATCGTGACAGTGGCTGTCATTGACATTGAGCATTCATCAATATGGTTGTAAGCAAAAAGGACCAAGTTTCCAAAAACAGATGTGACATGATCTAACACTTCAAAAGGACAATTTAAAATAAATTGTTCTTGAAATATTTAAATTGTTTTTAAATATTTAAAAATATTTTTGTTATAACCTGTCACTTCTCAGGACCTTTGCTTTTACTGAGTTTTACATGTGTATTGTTTAAATCTGAAGAAAGAATACGTTTACATATTATTGACCCCATTTTGGGTTGCATACTGGAGACTGAATATGTCACATTCCTGTTTGTTTATTTTCAGTTTACAACCACTTCAGAGTAAATACCTTGTGAAATCTACCAGTGCTGATGTTAATTTACAGAGTACTACCAAGACAGAATTTATTCTATTCTCCCCAGCAGCACTTGTCAGTTTTATATAGGATGGACTATTCCTTTTGGGAAATTGCCGGAGACCAGCTGCCCCCGAGTTTGGAGCTTGGCAAGGGTGTGTGAATCAGCAAGAAGACAAGAAGAGAGGAGAAAGACCTGGACCACTACAGCGTGATGCTCACAAAGGCATATCAGAAAATCCGCCTTCTTTATTTATAAAGAAATCATTGCAAGCTTTTGCACAACATCCAGTTGTTTCTTTTCTACTTCATGGCTAAAATAATATAAAAACAATTCTAAATAACATTAACATTATTTTACTTCAAAGAAAACATTCTCAACAAGCCATTACTCATTTAGACCCGCAGTCACCCGGCTGAAGCCAAGAATTCCACGGTTGACAGCACACGTGGCTACATACTGACAGATGATTTACTTATATCCAAAACCAATTTTCACTAAACTTAAGCTGATAATGCTTAAAAAATCAAGAATAAAAAATTAAAAGGAAAGCTTATAAATAAAAGGAATTTATAAAGGCACATAGCATAGATTCTTTATAAATCTTATAATCAGTCACACACTGACTGCCATCACATTCACCTGGGTGTTCTATTGTGTTTTTTGGTTGTGGTTCTTGTTCTTTTGTCAAAAAACAGTGAAAACGACCTGGGCAATTCAGTCTTTCTAGGAACAGAGGGCCTTTACCTTAAACAAATTAATCTTTAAAATACTTTCTTTCCTTAAATATAAGTGCCAATATAAGGTAAAAGTTTTAAACCATGTTCGTCTAGGGGCTCACAACATTTGTCTCCCATTAGAAGATGCCCCATGTATTTTTTGCTCTACATGGTGGGAAGCCAATATAATTGTATCACTCCATGTATTGCAGCGGTTTGAGTTAAATAAACTGTATCTCCACGATTGACACCTGTTTCTAAGATGTTGTCAAGCCATTTCTTATGAAAAATATTCTACATCTTAGCATAAGTTCCAAGACAAAGATGGGGACATAATAAGATGTGTGGGAACAATGTGGGCTCAACTGCACTACTGTATGCTTTTAGCCATGTCTCGTTGTCTTAAGTTGCTAAAGACCCTTTTATCATAACATGATTGATGAAATCCTTTTCAGCTATTGTACCAGGTACAGAAATAATTTCACATTTGCAGGAAAACAACAGGCTCAAGAAGGTTATAAGAAATACCAACAAGGTGACTGAGTGTCCATACAATGGGGTGATGCAGCAATGAGGTGATTAGAGAGACATTCCAGCAGGCCTTGCCAGGCAGCCAGAAACTCCTCCTAGCCTTGCCAACAAGGGAGTCATCCTTTTCACACCTTTGAGCTGCTTGTCCCAACTGCATGGCTTCCCACAGGAAATCACATTTCAGAAGAAAACATATGAAATAGAATAATTATGATGTAGTGCTTGTGGGATTAAAGAATGTGAGAGCATTTACAATGGACAGAAGCCTATAGTTTTTGCAGGGGCTACCTGGACGGCATCAGACTCACCCAATAAGACAATTCCACCAGAGCTCTGTAATGATTTGATGCTTTGTTCTCACAGTTAGAACGTGATCATGACAGGCTTTTAGAGAAAGACCAAAGGCCAGAATGAAGAAAGCAAGCAATGGTTTTTCTTGTCAGTCACTGTGCAAAAACAAATGGCTACTTGGTAGTATCGTGTAACCTAATAATCACTAAAATTCATGTCAACCACAACAAATTCAACAACATGTTATGCACATAAAGGCCTGAGGTTAAAAACTGAAAGAGTCAAATTACCTAGAGATCAAATGAAAGAAGGAAAGAAATAGCAAATTATGTATAGTCATGAAATTGAAAGACTACATTTACTTTCTCAATATTAAGAAAATAATCATTTTTCCTGATTATAACCGTCATTTGTAAATGCAAAAGCTAGCCATGATTACCTATGCAATGTTGCTTCAAATGTATATTTATTTGAGTTTAAATGATATCCACATAGAGATGAACTTATTTTTTAAATAAATTTCAAGGGTCAGGTAGAGTATTTCTTCTTACATGCCCAATGTTGTATGGAAGAATATATTTTCTGGGTATTATTTTGGATTATGAAGTTTAAATTCAACACTGTTTTCTGATTCCGTACCTTCTTATCCTCAGTCAACTCCTATCTGTCAGCATTGTCTTCTAAGTTGCCTCACTATGTGGAGCCTATCACTATTTCCAATCACATCCATTGACAAGCTGGACTTAGGAGCTGGGTGGTGAGTATGCCCTGGTAATGTGTAAAAATGTTCTTGGAATTGGCCAGTTGTACATGTGCTAATGACTGGCCAACTGAGTGTTGGCTGACCACAATTACTAAACCTGCAGAGTCCTTAATAACAATGGAGACACAGAGAGAATACTTCGTTATAAAAAAAGGAACATCTAGTTTATTTACTAAGCAGCAGGTTCTGACCATTGCTGAGTCACAAACCCTCATTTTAGCCACTTCCTAAAGCCATTTGGTGTACAATGGGACCTGGGGCTAGAAAGTGAATTAGAGATATATTATTGCAAAAATTAGGAAAGGAAGACAACAAGATGCAAAGCTAGTGAGCAAGAATTATCATCATATTCTTGGAATTGTATCTGTGAAATGCATGATAAACAATAATTCTTCATTGCTTAATTACAAAGATTAGATCCAATCATTAGATTAATTTTAATGAACCATACTTATCTTTTAACTATAGGAGACTGCGTATTTACTTTTTATATGTCTCTATACATATCAAATGTCAGCTCTATTTTGATATGCAATTTCTATCTCATTCTGTATTAAATTTGACAAGATCTCTGCCAATAAAGAGAAAAAAAGGACACATCCCCTCGGACATTAACAGTCATCAACAGCTATCCTTTGAGAATGAACTTCACTCAAATGAAATGTCTGTTATATGGAAAGGAATATGTTGGAATGAAAAACCATCCCTGTAATGTGTAATTTAACGTCTGCTAATACAGTGTGATTCATATCATGATTTTTAATTATACTTTAGAAAATTAAACTATTTTCATCAATTCTGCAGTCTTCATTCATCACTTTATACTGCTGACTATATTTTGTCCTGGAGTTCTCACTATTAAAATTGGGTTCAGAGCGTGCAATGATTTCTGATGTGACCAACCCAGAATTAGACCTTACTTCAGACAACCAGTACAACTTAGCAGGTCCCTAAACCACCTGCACTTCTCACCAGAAATTTCAGCTTTCTACTAACCCCACACTTTTAAAAACTCATGGCATTTCATGACTACATAATTTTGTAACTGCAAAAGAACAGATTAGAACTATGGGCAGAGCTGTAAAGAGGTACATTTGAGAGCTGTCTAAAAATGAGAAGTTTTCATTGTTTCTAGGATACGTTCTTCTCCCAGAGCATAGATTTGTGGGAATATTCACAGTATTGCCAACCAGAAAAATCCAGCTAAGCTGTGCACCCAGCCTTTCTACTGCTTTAATTTTCAGCGTAGAATCACTGCCCAGCTACTCAAACTCAATCTTCATATGCCTCTTTCGAGTGGTCAGGTTGACAACTCAGAGCTCAAAATATCAGTTCCCTGATCTCATGACTGTCCTTTAACGCCATGGCCAGCTCTCAGCCTGCATCATGGTACCACATAAACCACATAGGGCTCCAAATAAGTAATGTATGCATTCTAAATGATCATTCAAGGTAAAAAAAGAGGACCATGAGTGACAATGATATCCTTTTCAGTGAGACATTTCATGGATTTAGAAACTACCTTGCAGGAATGGGAAAGAAACTCCCGTGGAATTATTTTTCCCTAAGATTTAAAGGAATCAGAGGAATGTCAACCAAATTGTTTATTTAAAAGTGATTTGTTATGCATGTGTTTCGTTAGTTCACAATCAACAACAACAATAACCTTAAGAGTTCTTTGGTCCATGGAGGAAACATCATAACAAATGTATTTGATGTTCAGCATTGAGCTCTATTTACGTTATCACTGTCCTGCAAAAGTTAATAGCTTTGTTGGAAAGGAAGTGTAAAAATAAAGACAATATTGGTTCAAGATATATAGATTAGTTGGAAAAACAACTGGGAAAAATATTAGCTCATTCTATGTAGACCTTCAAGGCTTCTTTCTACCAACTTAGTTGAATCTTGCCTTTTTTCAGGAAGAAAATCTGCCCAGGTTTTCTCAGTGTGAGAATAGATTGTTTTATTCTTATTTATGGAAATAGTCTCACTTCTGTTTTAAGCTTCATTTTTCATTCCGAATAATTTCTTCTTTGATCTTTGTAAATATTTGAAGCACATCTATAGTATCCCCTTTCTCTCTACAGAATATTCCTGCAAAAAATCATTGAAATAATCAGAAAATTATTCAAACTGAAATACAGATTCATAAAAGTAAATTTATCTATATTTTTTAGAACCATCATCAAGCTGTGACATTTGCTTATAATGCTGCCCCCTACAAGTATACCCTACATTTAATGGATAGATTTCAGTAAGACTGTGACCTAGATATTGAATGCCCTATAGATGAGCTTATCTAGACAAATGCCTTTGATAGCTGAGCTGGCAAACTAATACAAGTATTTCTTTCTATAGTCTACTGATAGCAGAGACAAAGAGCCAACTAATAATTTATAACTTGCTTTTCATTGGGATATCCATATTTTGAACTCAATCAAAAGACATGCAAGTTTATATAACTTTAATAAAACCAGCAATAAAAAGGATTATGACTGAAATGAGATATGTTTCCAGGAAGACATCCAAAGTAAGGCAGTAACATTGATTCAGCATTTCTAATGTGGAGCCAGGAGACCACTGTCTGCTCAGGGTTCACGCACATTCCCAGGGATCCAAGCTTTAAATCAATCTGCAAACAGGTACTCTTCCCATCGTGAAATCTGACCTGCAGACAGGATCCCAAACCCAGCTTCTGAGCCAATGTTTACGAATCGTATAGCCCAATAGAAACATACTGATGAACGACTTCAATTTAGTAACCAGGTAAAACATAACATTTCATCAAAAGTTGTCTCTCAGGTCCAGATAGGGCCTGGGTGGTGTCAAACTGGGACGAAATTACTTCAACTGATCTGAGAATCCAACGATGATTCCAGCCAAAATACCTGAGCACACACAAATGTCTGAGAATTCACGAAGAACGAACCTTTGCCTAATCTTATTGTTTCGATTTCTGTAACTGGAAAGGCATAAACCTGTCAACATTACCTGTGAAATATGACTGAGCATGCTTCCGAATGGCGCATGTCTGCAATCATGTCCACCTCCTATATGACTGTAAGCACTCCCCTTTTGGACGTCCATTTCCCTTAAAATGCCTCCCTTTGCCTGAAGTGTCATGGTTTAGAAATCATTCCCCGAGATCTCCTTATCTGCTGAAAATAAATTATTTTTCATAATATCTACTTTTGGGAAAGGCTCTAATTTCCAGTCATGATGAAACAGAAACACACCTTATGTAGCTAACAGATTGCAGGCGACTCTACATGACCCTGACTCAGGGATTCTGGTCTTCTGAATTCAGTTTATACTGGGAGTTGCAAAGCAGGTCTTATCAACGTGATTTCATTATTGGCACCAGTGCTGCGAGTCTGACACTGCTGGTCCTCCAGAGACTAAAATGATAAGTGGCCAGCCAAAGGTTCTGTGGAAGAATTCCTAGCAGGTAGATGAGATCATACCCATGCACAACTATAAGAGCTACTTTGGAATTGTCTCAAAAAAAGCCTACTTATCGCTTGACTTCTGGACTCTGAGGACTATAATCTCAAAGGAAGGTCCAGGCCTGGAGAAACTGGACCACAGCAAAGTTTTACTTAGTCATTCTTGAGGCACTAAAGTGTGGGTGTTGGTTCTCTCCTTGACCACTTTGTGAGCTATACTGATTCAAATCCTTCAATGTCACTAGATTGGTAAAACATTTGAGGACTTGCCGATGTTTGTCTCAGAGTTTTGTCTTCTTAGCTTTTAAAGAATCTAAACTGTTCTCACCTTCTTCATTTCTCTTCTGTCACTCTCTCTCATTGTCGAGGACCCAATCTATTCCACTTTTCTTGGAGTCCCAACCCAGGCACCTTCTTCAAACTGTTCCTCCTTTCTCAAAGTTCTTTTTCAGTCTCCTTGTTATGACCTTTTCTCTCACATATTCTACATGTAGGCTGTGCACCTCTTCAAGTTGTTCTGTTCAGTTTCAGAATCAACATGGCCTTATTATTTACCCTGAAGGAGGTGGGGTGTGTGAGTGTCAGATGGGAATTAGCCAAGTAGAAGACAGGTGAGTTAACTGCTCTTAGTTTTTTCTGAAAGCTAGACAGAATCTTAACCCCTGCCTTCTGATTAGCTGCTATTCTTCTCCTTTCTTGCTTGATTTGATTTTTCAGAAGTTGACTCCCAAGCCACTAATGTGCTTTCTATCTGCCCCAACATTTCTGATGAGGGAGAGCTGCTCTTTCAGATCAAAATCACAAGGTGAAGGAAACTTCCCTAAGGACCAAATCTCTGCCAACTGTAACAGTGGAACCCTGCATCTGTCCAAAGTTATCCCGAGTGCATCTGCCATCCAGCTCCACAATAAAATTCTAACCTCAGTGGAACAAGGGAAACGTACTTTCCAATCCTCATTCCATGGTTCCCCTATGGGTTCTTTGATTTACTGATTGCATAAGATCCTTATGCTCATCTACCACATGTTAGGATTAGAATAGGAACCAGCCATAAAACTGAACTTTATCCTGTAAGCCTGGGCTTGAAGGTGGGCTCATACACATGCATGCTCTTTTCTTTGCCAGTGAATTATATAACTAAAAAGCACACACTAGAGGACAGAGAATAGTTACCGAGGAACTTAAAAACTTTATCAAGGAAATTTTAACTACTCCTAGTCACACTTATGAACACACCCAAAGTCCTCTGACCACACTGAACACAAACCAAGAAAAATTAGAATCAGCAAACAACAGATGTGTGGTGGGACCAAACCCTAGGTGGGACTTCAGTATCTTGAGTTACCATGAAAAGGGAGAACATTCCTAAAGTTTACTTTAGTGAGTCAGTCTCCCTTAGCTGGTCTAAGCAGAGAGATCCACAGAGTTTCAGCCAAAACCCTCTGCTTTTTCGCAGACTTTGGAATAGCCTCAACATACACACAGGGCAGTACAGTGAATCTCAATTCCTATTGCACATCTTGAAATGTTCTGGCTATCCATAGGGAATTTCGGAAACTGATGATAGGTTCTGGAAACAATTCTGGTTAGTAGGTTATGCCTTTAAGATGAAAGAAGAAAAAAATTAAAATATGAAAATGCAATTTACCTTCTCATCTGCCATCCCCTGCTCAAGATATAAATAACTATGGACCTCAAAGAAGAGTGGCAATTCACTCATTAGAGCAGTTGTAAAACATTGGCTAAAGAGTGTCTTCTCTGTGTGAAGGCTGTGCCTGCCAGGTGTCTCTTTAAGGAGGAAAGCAAGAAGCCAACAACGGGCCAAACCTGTAACACCATGGATCCTGTGTCAAGGTTCTAGCTCACTGAAGGACATCTGAAGCTATCTCAAAATAGAGCGTACAATGTTGAACAATGTTAGGGTCCCCTCGGTTGTCCTCAAAACACCATCTCACCCTGAAACCAAACATCCTGATGGCTGATTCCCTTGAGTCTAGTACCCTTAACTGCCCAGAGGTGACAAAGTTTAATTGATTCAGAAATATCTCAGAGTGAAATCTTATTTATTGCAGTGGAAATATAGCCAGGAAAGTGGACCTGTACTGGAACACAGCTGATAGCTATATTGTCTGACTTAGGCTGCGAAAACATGGCTGATACATGAGTCTAAACCTCAAACATGAAATCAAGCAAACATTTTAAAATAAAGATTCCTAGTCAGTTCAAACACAGACACCTACCTACCTCCAAAAATGCCAGGGCATGTGCCCCTGTTGGGTACTGTAGGGCTCTGCGGTCTGTTTTCCAACTCTCCACCCCCCTCACACTGGCCTGATGTGTTTGTTCTTTCCTCATGGAAGATGCATTGTTCATAGATACATAGATAATGTCCAATTCACTGCACAGTGCATCCCACGGCATTTAGTACAAGTGTGTGTCACTGTTCATTGTAGAAACCACCAATATGGGCCACAGGACTCAAGTTAGAAGTAGGAACAGTTTTACCCATTAGAAGCCTAATTGTAGCCATAGAAAGAGTCTCTATCGATAATTAGGGGAATTCTGAAAGACCTACAGTTACAAAATTCACTAGACAATGTGGTTCAGTAGGACTGGCCTTATGTTAGCCTATTGGCAGAGTAAGGAGGGGCGTGTTTCACTGGCCTCTGCTGCTGGATGAACAATACTGTCAAGATGGAATTCAACATAGCGACACTGTTTCAATCAAGTAAAAGCCCCAGAAGAGGACACGTGTAACACTGAAAACTGCACCAACCAACATGACGAGGATTCTCTGGTTGATAGGTCCCTGGGCCACAGTCACACTCCTTTGGCTCTTCAGATGCTGTGTACTCAGATCTTCACCCTATTGTTTATAGCTAAAAGAAATGAAGTCATTCCAAACAGAGGACAGCTACCATGTGAGATTAGCCATCAGTGCCTACTCCTAGAGATCCTCAAACCTGCCTCAAACCAGCCAGTTAGACACCCTTCTCTACAGAGCCTCTGTCCTGATATCCAGGAGCAGCAAGAAGCAGCTATGGAAGACAGACCTTTGCCCTGGACCCCCCGGGAAGGAGGAGCAGGGTAAAGCCAGAAAGGAGGCTTTGTAAACCTGAACACCACCAGTTCAGTGAACTCCACTCCTAGACAGCCAGGCAAAGCTTTGATGTGTTATTAGTTGTAATTCACACAACAACACACAAAGGCAAGAGGCAGCTGCAGCCCAGGAAACTGTTGTTTTGATTGGATTTGAAAAGCTATCTTGAAGCGGTCATGATTATGGTGAGTACAAAAAAGCAGGTGAACAATGTCCAGAAATGAGTCAAGAATAATCCCGCGATTAATGGTGATGCTACAGTCTCCATCCCAAGTGGACCTGTAACCATGTTAATGTAATGTGTGATGATTCATGCCAAAGTGGGTTCTGAACTGTTTGTGTAAAATCATCCCACCACTTCATGCAATAACATGCACCTAATTTGGCATATTCATTTCCATCTGATTTAAAAACATAAAACATTGCCTGCTACTCAAGGAATGAAGATATTGGAAATGATTCCTCATCGTCTCCATGTTCACTACAAGCAATTATTCTGTCTTAACACGTAGTTCTGGAGAAGGTTCTGATCTGTGTTTAATAATTTCTGGATCCATAACAGGTGGTGATAACTTCTGCTAGCCCTCTGAGCCCTGGCTCTCAATCCCCTGGTTCCTTAAAGACAGACCACATTTAGCTCCATCACTACTAGATAGCACAGCTTTACCAGCACAAGTCAGAATTCCTAAGCATAGAAATATCAGCCTTCTCAACATTTCAGCTTCTAAATACAGTCACCAGTTTCTTCTATCCTAAGAAAGATTATAGAATTGTGTTAATAAAGACTACTTGACAAAATGTGATGTGTGTGGGCAAATAGCTGGAAGAGTCCTTCAAGATGCTCCTTGAGAGAAATTGTTTCCATTGACCACAAAAGGAAATACAAGTGCAATAGAGTGTAAGAATATATTTATAAGCTTAAGGATTGATTCCATACTTCACTTTTCCCCTACTCATTTCTAAACTCCAATTGTTAAAACATATTATAAAAATGTGTACACATAAAATACTAACTTGTCTAAAGGAAGAAAAATCATCTAAATTTGCTCAACATTGCTGAAATTATAAAACCAAATATCTCCCCCATGGAAAAAAAAATATCATTACAATGCACAGTCCCTAAAGTGATTCTGACTTTCTAGACACATTTCAATAAGCATATGAAATTTAAGTTAGTGATTCTTACCTGGCACTGATAGGAGAATTTTAATTTGTATTCAAAATGAATTGCACTGGCAAAGCTTTTATATTCAAGTCTTGAAAATGCATAGTTCTCTTTTAAATTGCCTTAAGTGTACTCCATGAGAATCACCCAGTGTAACATGCAATTACCTTTATATTAGATTTTGATTAATTGTACAAAAATGTTTCTCCAAAGTTATCAGCCATAAAGAAAAACCTTCAGCAAAACTAAAACCCGAAATGTGTTTGTGATGTTCTAATTTACTCAGAAACATTCTAAGTAAGTTCATACTTAACATACAGATGCTTCGCTGACCTCTTCCTCTTCGTCATTTCTCCCAGGATATATCTGAGAGTCTGTGATGCCTACTTGATTTTTGGCACAAAGCTTTGATTGAATAAAAACCACTAACTATGTAAATTATTTGTATTCCTTTGCCGAAGGTGTCGCTTTTCAGAGGTTCATTGCTGTCGAAATGATAGTTTGTTTTCTATTAAATTAAAAAGGGCCCAATTTATGTGTGATTCAATGACATCTCAGGAAAAGTGACAGTGAAATAGTTAAAACATTTAAAACTTACTATTTATTTGAAAGTCAGAGTTACAGAAGAGGGGGTGGTGGGAAGAGAAAAAGAGAGACTAGCTAGGGCCGAGCTAGGGGCAGAGGCAGGAACCCCTCTGTGGGCTTGAGGGGTCAAGACCTTGGATCCTATGCTGCGTACCCAGGTCATTAGCAGGGAGCTGGATCAATGAGGAGTAGCCAGGATGTGAATGGGCACCCATAAAGCAAGCAGATGTTGCTGGTACTGGTCCCATAAGTCTAGAACTCTAAATGAATAAACATCTTGCAAAATACAGAGAAATGAGAGTTTGTGAAGACCAAATTAACACAATTTGTGGAAGGGGTAATGTAAAGCAGGTCAATGTGAGGGTCACAGAGTGCTCCTGACATTATTATTTAGGTTTGGAAAAATTACTGCGACTATCAGGTTATAAATCAGCTGAAACATGGGAAATCCACAAAATGGCAATTAATCTTTACAAACATCTCAACAGATTGAAAATTGAGAATCAAAACACATTCGTTCCAAGCTGAAAACTGGGAGAAGTGGTGCTGTCACAGGCCGTGCTGAAAGAGAAAGCTTTACTGTGAGCCAACAGTGGCTGAGCATCATGCTACATGGCCATGACGTAGCTCCATCATCTCCTTGCTTCAGACAAAGGGAGAAGGAGTAGAGACTTTGCAGCATTTATATTATTTCTTTTGTTTCACAACTTTCCAAGAAAAGTAATAGTTATGCACTCTTCCAAGTGTCAGCTAATCTATAACTATACAATACCATCTGAGATTTCACACATTTTAAAGTTGTAGAGAGAAAGAAAAGGTCTTGTGTTGTACCTAAACAATCTTACAGTAAGGTTAGGACTGGGCCTAATACAGTGTTACAGACATTGAAAATAACATGGCGTCATAAAGACCAGAGATAACATGTACAATTTCTGACTTGCTGGATATTAAGTAAACAGCATCTTTTAACTTCATAATTGCCAATAAATTGCATCTTCAACAGAACAAACTGAGACAAACTGGTTGAACAACATGTTTATGTGTCACTGAGCACAGCAATTGACAACACGAGACACAACTCACTCCCACCATGAGAATTTTAGGATTGGGGTATATTTTTACTTGGCTATAATTTTTTTTCTATAGTACAAATCAGTTCCCAAGGAATAGTGTATAAATCATAGTCCAGTAAAACTTGAAGTTGTCCTCACATTTTACCATAAATAAAAAAAAAAACAAACATAAAATCGTGACCTCTACTTAAGACGTAGAAAACTTGTAAAAAAAGTTCACTTCCACAATGACAGCAAAAATGATTACCCAACTTCTCTTGAACTCATCAGAGCTGAGATCTACGGAGCAAACTTTACAAAAAAAAATCTGAGAAAACCCAACTGTGCAGAGAAAAGCAATGTTAGCAGTCACTCACTTAGCAAAGAATCAACCTGCAATGAATACGGTAAGAAGAATCCAAAATGATATTAGTCCATTGGTGAAGACCAGGTGAGGGTAGCAATGAGAACATAAGTCTATCTGGAACTCCAAAACACTAATGAATTCATACCTACTCCATAAACCGTTTTTTCCCCAAACCTCAGATAACGCTCAATAGAAAGAATGAGTAGGTATTAGGGAGGAATTGTCTCATCTATCTCTCCTTCGGAAGAATTAGGGCTGCGTAAGTTTCCAGTTTTGAGGTAAGAGCAGTGAAATCCTGTTGCCTTTACAGTAGTAATGAAGAAATGAAGCTGACGAAAGGAAAGACCAAAGTGCTGATCTGTTCTGGGCTGTTTCTGAACTGCATCGGAGGATGCCTCAGCAGATCTTTTTTTTCTGTTTTTGAAACTGACAACCTGATTTTTAAAATTTTATATAAAGACAAATAAACTAATCACTCTTTAAAACAAAAATAAGGGTAAAGGAGTGATACTGACTCCAGAATTTATTGCTCATCTACAGTCAGTGCCGTAGTTCTGTATTTGAGAAAGAACACACTGAAAGACCAAGGCAAGAGTGGTAAGCTCAGAAAAAGATCAAGATAAAAATCAGCAACTGTATTATCAATTATTTATCAACACATGTGATCAGATTTAAAGTATGAGGTCTATTTTCTCAAAAATGTTACATAAAAATTGAATATCCATAGGGGAAAATGAAAAATATAAAAATATTTATTTATGCAGCTTAAGCAACATTCAAATCAAATAAGAATGGATTTGTGCATGACATGTTTAGGTACAATTAACTGAATCCTTACCAGGGAATGAAAAAAGCTAGACATAAAAGTTTATGTATCACTTAATTTCATTTGCATTTCGTTCTTTCAAAGGCATAACTATAAAGAAATAACAGCCAAGGACAGTATGGAAGCCATGGTTTGCTGTGAATAGAGCAGTTGAATTTGAAGAGATGAAATATCTCCAATATTGTGTTCTCTCTCTTGATTTTGGTTATGTAACTTTTTATTTCTTTGAACTTTTTCTTAAGTATACAACTTAAAGGACGGACTTTGCTACATGTGTAAATTTTTCCTTAATTAAACAAAACAAAAAGATAGTGTAGTACAGAAGTACATATATTCTTATAAGCAAACTGTATAAGGGAGACTAGCATATGGAGCAGTCAGAATGGAATGTCAGACTTGTAACTGTTGCGGAAGGATTACTGAGATGGCAATATGGGGGAAATAAAGAGGTGGGCAGGGGAGACAAAGGGGAGATCCTTATACCTATAAAATTGTACCACGGTAAATAATAAAAATAATTTTAAAAAGGAGAAACTGTAGTAGAGTCTGCTAAATACTTCATACCTATTGCAAACATCAAAGTAGATTGTTTTCTTTCTTTCTTTTTAATAGCCGCGAAAATACTCCAACCAAGGCCCAGTGCCATGGTGCAGCAAACGAATCCTCTCAACCACGAGCGTGCTGCTTCATGTCCCACCTGCTCCACTTCCAGTCCAGCTCTGTGCACAGCTGCAAAAGCAGTGGCTGAAGGTCCAAGACCCTGGGTCACTGCACCTGCATGGGAGGCTTAGAAGAAGCTCCTGGAGCCTAGCTTCAGCCAAGCTCAGCTCTGGCCATCACTATGGCCATTTGGGAAGCGTAGTAGCAAATGGAAGACCTTATCTTTATACTTTGCCCCCTCTCTGCAAAATTGACATTTAAAATTAATAAAGTCTTTAAAAAAAAAAAACAGACAACGTTAAGGCTAGAATTATTTCAATCTTTAATATCACCCACCATGCTACCATGTCACAACATTGCACGCTTGTGATTTTCACTTGTATTCTTCATGTATCCTATCATTTTTGATTGAATTCAGCACAGTTCCATTATAAATATTTCAATAGACAAATGTGCAAAAATCATTCTATCTACACAGTGTTTTCTTCGTAAGGTATAAGTGACTTGAATGCTGCTCATTGGTGAATGTTTGACTGCGTTAACATCATCTTGTTATTGTAAGTAGATCTCCATTGAATGCCTTCTAGATACACATAATCAGTTTTCCTTTGAATTGAACCTTTCTCTTCATTTCAGTTTATGCAACTCTAGCAATAGGGATGGAAAGATTACTCCTCTTTCATAAATGCTGCTCATTTTCTGGCAAACAAAAAGTTTAGAAAAATTTTACATATTCAATAATGCTTATAAATACTATTTTGATTTTACATCTGAGATTTTGGGTGTTTTGCTTTAATTTCTGATCCATTTGTGTATTGCTGATTGAATTATTTTCCAGCTCGATGGCCTCTTGAGGGATGGACTATCCATGTCCCTTGTGCATGGAGAATGTTAATGGGAAAGCATAGTAAACCTCTGCCTTTCTATATTCATGAAAAACTACATTGGAAAAATTCTATTAAGCAAAATGATGATAAGAACTATATATTGTTCATCATCAAACAGCACAGGACCTGCTTGGGAGCAGTCATGGGTGTTTAAAAAGCATTTGTTGAGAGGAAGGACATGAGGAGGCTAGGTAGGTAGGAGGGAAGAGAAGAAGGAAATTCACTCCCTGTGCAAAAACCAATCCTCAATATGGAGTAACACATCTTAAGCAATTCTGGGGTAAGGCTGTACGCCAGGACTCCTTGTCTCCTGAACACCTTGGTTGGAATCATTGGTGCTTCTCTTATAGGGTTTCCTTGATGCTTTCCTTTACTCAAACGCATAGTAAGAGAAACACAGACTCAAAGTAGACTGATTACTTCAGTGAATTTGCATTGTCATAATCAAAAATGCACATGATGTTTCTCTTCCACCAAATTTCATAAAAGCTAAACAGTTCTGAGCTGAAGAATCAAAGACAATTGCCGACATTCAGTTACAGCACTGATACAAGTTACCTTGAGTATGTTGCCATAGTCACAACACTTCCTCTGGCTTGTCTTATCTCCTCAGTTTTGTAATAAACATTAGGATGTTTGCTCTATTTTTCCCTTTTATTTCTTCAAATTCAGAGTGCACTTTCACTTCTAAGATGAAGATGAATTCCTTTCCGCAACTAAAATAATGTGTATCTACCCACCTGTGAGTGACAACTCTGAAGATATTTCCCTCCTGTGGATTTGAGTGTTTCTTTTTGCAAAGGAAGATGTGCTGAAGTAGAGATCTGCTACTAGGGGCCCAAACCACTCAGCTCTCTGTGGTCCTGCGATTTCTTAGCTCCCCATCTTCTGTCATTATGCTACATAAGATGTCAACCTTACTCAGATAAAACGTTTTATTTTTGCCAAGTGAGACGTTAAAAGTAGCAAGTACATTTCTGCAAAATAGTGGGGAGAGTGAAATATCTTTGACAAGGTATAGTAAAACCACAATCTGGTAGACAAAATTGCATGACACAGAATTTTGGTGGACGTTTCTTCCCCTACACTACTATGAAAATAATGGCGCCAAGGCATACTGGTGGTCCTTCTGGAGGGCTCATAGCCAAATCTGGCATGTAAGATGACCGTGTGTACATCAGAGCAAAAACGAATAATCCTGACAATGTTAGGAAGTAGTGATTGACAATTGGTTGTTAACAATGAACATTTTCTGAGAGGTCAGAAGCAGACATTTGCCTTTTTGCTATAACAGAGCT
Organism: Ochotona curzoniae; assembly: GCF_017591425.1. Classification (NCBI taxonomy): domain Eukaryota; kingdom Metazoa; phylum Chordata; class Mammalia; order Lagomorpha; family Ochotonidae; genus Ochotona; species Ochotona curzoniae. The sequence goes on from NW_024466400.1 coordinate 116,469, forward strand.
CTGGATTCCATCCTCACAGTAAATCCTCTTACACAGTAGCTTTTTTGAAAACAAGTATTATTTGGAATCTTAGCAATAAGTCATACAAAACTTGGTTGCTCCAATTAACATTTGAATAATAAATTGAAATGATCCCGGCAAACAACATGCCTGAAGCAGAATAACAGTGGAAAATACACACTTAAGGATATAACTCAGTAAGGTGGCAAAGGATATAAATGAATGTTGATGCTGAGCATAAAACTGTCCAATATTTGACTCATCAATATTTATGAAAACTTACACATGATTTATGACTTTCGTTTTCTAAATTGAATCACACAACAGGAACTTACAAGAGAAATAAATTGGTATTGACAATACATTACATTGTTACAATAATGAGTAGAATGCCTCAAAATGACAAACTCTGAAATCCTAGTGATTCTCAGAATGACATAGCTTCCAAAATTAAAATCCAAGACAGAAAACAATCTGGAATTACAGGAATGAAAGCACATTAGGACCAAAAAAAAAAATCAGAATTTAATTAAAATTATTAAATTCTATAGTATTGGAGAAATTATCATAAAAATAATTATTTAAGGAAAAATGAAAGAAGAAACCAAGGAATGCTTTAGACAGACAAAGGTAGGTCATGGATCAGGTGTGAGGGATTCCTGTAGCTGCTCTCAAATCATAGGCTGGCCTGGTTTAGCCCCAATTCCACCACTTCACATCCAGCATCCTGCTAATGCATATGCAGGAAAACAGCAGGTGCAAAGCTCACACACCTGCTCTCTGCTCCATGTGGGAGACCTGGACCACGCTCTGTGGTTGGACACCTGCTCTCTGCTCCATGTGGGAGACCTGGACCACACTCTGTGGTTGGACACCTGCTCTCTGCTCCATGTGGGAGACCTGGACCATGCTCTGTGGTTGGACACCTGCTCTCTGCTCCATGTGGGAGACCTGGACCACACTCTGTGGCTGGACACCTGCTCTCTGCTTCATGTGGGAGACCTGGACCACGCTTTATGGCTCAGACACCTGCTCTCTGCTCCGGTGTAGGAGACCTGGACCACACTCTGTGGCTCAGACACCTGCTCTCTGCTCCATGTGGGAGACCTGGACCACGCTCTGTGGTTGGACACCTGCTCTCTGCTCCATGTGGGAGACCTGGACCACACTCTGTGGCTGGACACCTGCTCTCTGCTTCATGTGGGAGACCTGGACCACGCTTTATGGCTCAGACACCTGCTCTCTGCTCCGGTGTAGGAGACCTGGACCACACTCTGTGGCTCAGACACCTGCTCTCTGCTCCATGTGGGAGACCTGGACCATGCTCTGTGGTTGGACACCTGCTCTCTGCTCCATGTGGGAGACCTGGACCACACTCTGTGGCTGGACACCTGCTGTCTGCTCCATGTGGGAGACCTGGACCACGCTCTGTGATTGGACACCTGCTCTCTGCTCCTTGTGGAGGACCTGGACCACGCTCTGTGGCTAACGGCTTGAGCCACTTTGGGCTGTTCGACGGATGAAACAGAGTTTCTGTCTTACAGGGGCTGTGCAGCAAAGATTATATTTGTTCATATGCAAATTTAAGCATCAAAACATTTACTGAGAACAAATGTTTTGCAAAGCCTGCATGTCCCAATCATAGTTCCTGGGTTCAGGCCCCAGTTGAATTCCTATTTTCAAATTCCTGCTAATATTCATCCTAAGAAGCAACAGCTGCTAGGGCCTCTTCCAGCTGTGGGGAAAATCCACATTTAATTTCAAGCTCATGGCTTCATCCTGTGCTGGTTCTGGCTGTTGGTGGAATTTGGGGATTAAGCCAGAGGAGGGGAGAATTCTCTTTCTGGTTCTCTGTCTTAATTGTCCAAAGAAATAATACAATTTTGAGAGAAACATTTGTTGAGTATCTAATGCCTCTAGTTCTTTTGGTAAGAACTTGAAATGAAAAGATGCATATAAAAACAGATTTTTGAAGACTATTATTTTTAAAGACTATCCCAAAGCAGTGAATAATATGCCATGTGCAAGATGACAAGAGAAGGGTCCCATGTAGACAGATGTCTCAGTAGCTAAATCCTCACCTTGCACATGCCAGGAACCCATAGGAGCACCAGCTTGTGCCCTGCTCATCTACTTCATATTCAGCTCCCTATCTGTGGCCTGGGAAAGCAATAGAGGAAGACCCAAAGCCTTAGGACCCTGTACTCATGAGGGAGAACTAGAAAAAGCTCCTGGCTCCTGGCTCCTGGCTCCCGACTTAGGATAGGTTCAGCTCTCACAGCTGCCGCCACTTGGGTGGTGAACCAGCAAAAGAAAGATCTTTCCATTGCCTTCTCTTTCTCTGTGAATCTGCCTTTCCAATACAAATAAAAAATGACAGGAAACAATGTGAAAGCTTTGTAATTATATATATATGGCTTGTAAATATATATATATATATATATATTTGTATTGTATATATATATATTTGCCAAAACTTTAAGGGTGAATAAAATAATAAATGTAATCAGTATGTGATCAGTATAAGAAAAACTGCACAATGTAATTTAAACTGCTCATCATTTAATACTGAAAGACACACATCTAGTATTCATAAGATATGCTGTGTAGTGACATCTTGTGCAATGGGGAAGACAGAACTGAAGAACCCTATAGTAAGTAAAATAAGCACAAGAAAGACAGACTCCATTTTTCTCCATCATTTGTGGAAACTAACACATCAGTCTGATCCCAGAACAGCAGTTGTTTTGGATGGTGATGGGGGCACAAGGAAATAGAGGCAGTAGAAAATGTGCACCAAATAGTTAGGAGCAATTATTTATGCTTGCATAGCACAGTGGGGTCACAATCATTCACATAGTTTCAGAGTGAATACAAGAGAGGAACTTGGAGAAAATACTTGGTGCTTAAAGTGCTGAAAATGCATGGGGAAAATTAAGCTGCACTGATTTCATCAATACACATGTGACCCATCTTTAACATACCAAACTGCACCCTAGAAAAATGTGTATTATCAAATGCTAATCAAATCACTAAAATTGCTGAAGGACACAGTATTATTGCATCACAGCAGGCGGGTACAGTCACTGACTATAAGACCAGTACACCATATGGGTGCCAGCTTGTGTCCTGGTGGCTCTATTTCCAACCCAGCTCCCTGCTAACACCCCAGGTAAGCAGCAGAAGATGGCCCAAATTCCTAGGCTCCTGCCAACCACACGGGGTACCGGATGAATCTTCTGGAACCTGGCTTGCCCCGGTTCAGTTGGCTACGATCGCCCCCTGGGTCTCCTCCTCTCTTTCTATATATGTGTCAATCAAATGAATAAATAAATGTTTAAATTCCTGACATTCACAAAGTTATAATCCTCTCTCTTGTTCTTGACTCTGGATCATCTTACTCGGCATAATAATCTCCATTTTGCTGGAAATGTCAACACTGCATTTCCTTTTATTGCCTAGTAATAATACAATATATACTACAGTTTCCTTATACATTCTTAAACTTAGGAACACATTGTGTGGACATCATTTGTAAACAGTTGTCATACATGTTAAAAAAGAAATTGAAAAGTGAAATAGTGGTTGCTATTGGTTTACTTGTAATGCTTTGTCCTTTAAGAGGGTGCTTGTTATGTGGACAGATTTCAAAAATGTTGTTGATATGTAAACTGTGCTTTTTGATGTACATGCGTTACAGAAATCAAACATTTACTCCTAAGAAAATAAAATGGTGATTAGCCTGAGTTATAATCATTTACTGAATATACATATCAGGTTATAACATGGCAATCTATAAATGACGCCTAAATTTTGGATAAAAGGCACAACGTGATTTACCTATTGCTTTGTTGATGCTGAGACCTGATGGTTTTACTGGTTAACCATCTTCATAACTCTTCCTTTATGCATTGCTAGCCACTGTGGTGGTGGTGTTTTTTGCTTTGTTTTGTTTTCTTAGTTAGAGTACCTGCATAAACAAATCTGTGGGCTGCCCCTGCATCAGGTGACAGCCCTGGTAAACAAAGCCATTAGGGAGGTGCAGACTTCTAGTGAGCTGGCATGTAATGTCAGGACAGAGGACTTTTGGGAAAAAGCTCCAAAAGAGGTGATTGAGGAATTTTAGGAGACAAGAAGCTGCTGGTCATAGGCTACCAGTTTTTCATATTTCGCTCTTGAGTCTAGCAAAGTTACAGTGCTACTTTTAGGGATTGAGACATATTGAACTACGTATGAACCTGGGAAATCATTACAGTTGGGGACAATAAAACACATGAGAATGTCTCTTTCTTAGAAATAAGTGTAGTCTAAGGTGTCACATGACAGGCAAGTTAGGTTCTGTGTCCAGTTAAATTGCCAAAAGTACTGAGAAGGCAAAAATCTCTTTCTTCTATAGACTCAGACTACATTATTCTAGAAGACTAAAAATCATAAATAATCCCTTGACTGGAAAGAGGAAAAATTCTAATTACGTGAACATAGCAGAGTCACTTTAAAATGTGTCTCTGTCCTTTTTGACATCTACAGACCTCATTATATTCATATCATTAATAAGAAAGTGCAGGCCTTCCAAACTGTGACAGATGTCAAAAAAGTTCAGAGGGTGCAGTATTCCCTCCAAAGTTTCAAAAATAATATAGCTTTATAAAATTGTTCTTAAGAGATGTATTTATTTATTTGAAAAGCCGTCACAGAGAGAGTGTTAGTAGAAAACAGAGAGAGCGGTCTCTCATCTGCATCTTCACCATCCAAGCGGCAACAGAAAACCAGGCATGGCTAGATTGAAGCCAGAATCCAGGAACTTCATACTGGTCTGCAGTGTGGCTCTCAGCAGCTCAAGCACATGCAACATCATCCACTGCTATCCAGGCACTTTATCAGAGAGCTGAGTTAGAAGCAGACCAGCGAGGACATGAACTGCACTCTGATACAATACAGTCATCACAAGTGGTGATGATTAACCCATTGTGCCACAATGTTTTCCTCCCAGAGAAAGACACTTTTGGAAATTAGTATTCATGACCTCAACACAATTTTGAAATATCCTAGGAGATAAATTTCAGCTACACACACACACACACACACACACACACACACACACACACAAACACACACACACACACACACCACCTAGTTACCTTAAAATTCCACATCCCTGAGTAACTTTCAACAGCATTCTCTGTTCCTCTGAATTCCATCTTGATAAATACATTGCAAGCTGAAAATATAGAGGGGCCGGTGCTATGTGGGTAACGCTGTTGCCTGCAGGGCTGGCATCCAATGTGGGCATGGGTTCCAGTCCTGATTGCGTTGCCTCCCATTGTGCTCCCTGCTAATGGTCTGGAACACAGTGGAGGATGGTCCAAGTGCCTGGACCCCTGCACCCACGTGGGAGAAACAGAAACATCTTCTGATTCCTACCGTCAAATAAATTAAAATCTCAATAAAATAAAATGTAGACAATCAGAACACATATAACATACCTGACCTACTGACCCGCAAACGTCGGTGACACAGTACATTGGTCATCTTACCTAGAAGGCATGGTTTGCAAGATTACCTTCAATGCCTCGAGCCTCAGAAAGTATCAATACCTAAAGATGCTATGATTATTTTTCAATTCTATTCTTTTTTCTTTTTTATTGAAAAGTCAGATTTACAGAGAGAAGGAGAGTCAGAGAGAAAGATCTACATCTGCTGGTTCACTCCCCCACATGGCCACTAAAACCAAAGCTGTGCCAATCCAAAGCCAGGAGCCAGCAGCCTCTGCCAGGTCTCCCACACTGGTGCAGGGTCCCAAATATTTTGGCTGTCCTTGACTGGTTCCCCAGGCCACTTGCAGGGAGCTGGATGGGAAGTGGAGCATCCAGGATATGAACCAGCACCCACATGGGATCCTGGCATGTGCGAGGAGTTTAGCCACTAGGCTACCACATGATTTTTACAAACATTCTGCAGCACTGCTAATGGCATCAGATTTCAGCAGTTGTTCTATTCTACTTTGGGGCCATTATTAAGTAAGTAAGCATTACTCAATTCAAGTGTTGTGTTGTGTTGTGTTGTGTTGTGTTGTGGCTGTTGACCTGGCAATCTGATTACTGAGCAAGTGGCATATGTAGTGTGGATAGTGGAAAAGACGGTGTATAAAGGAGGCAAAACGTTCACCACTCTACCCAGAATGCTCCACAACATAAATTATGGGTTGTGTGTTTCTGCAGTTGTTCACTCAATATTTTAGATCACAGTGGACCAACAGTAACTGAGATTGTGGGAAATGAAATCACAGATGGAGAGGAATCACAACATACTGTAGAAAACCAGCTGTTAATTTTCATGACCATATGGTAGACTTAGTTATGATGATGGATTAACATTCTGTATATTTCCAACCTGGGAAAAGATCAAATTCAAAGTTTGGAGTAAAATTCTATTACGTATTTCTTTTATACCATTGTAAACTCAAGAAGTCATAACTCACGGCATTGTAGACAAAGGATCGTTCATATATAACGATATATCTATCCATCCAGATTGTCTACTTACATATATAAACATATACATGCTTATAGAAGCGATGTTGTGTTTTAGGGCAGTGTATTTTCACAGCACAATTGAGAGGATTTCCTAAGTATCTCCTTATCTGATATATGGATGGTCTAGCACAACAGAAATCTATGAACCTATACTATCAGCATCCTTTCAAACACAGGCCACTCAAATCCAGAACATACATTAGATTCACTCTTGATATTATAAATTCTATTAATTTTCACTAATGTATGACATACATCCATTACATATTTGCTGCTAAATGATTTTCTGTTTGGTTCCATCTAGATCTACCTCATTTTTAGTAATGTAATAAAATGTTATAATCATATGTAAATAGATTATCATTAGACATATTTTTCTGTTTTATCATTGCTTACGTATATTACCATTTCATGTATAGAGGGGCAGAAATGTGCATACATGGTTAACATATTATGTATAAATATACTGACCAGATTCTTAAAATGTACCATTAAAGATCTACATAATACTTATTGCATTAAATTATTGACAATATGACCAATTGTTTTCTTTGGTATCTTTGTCTTTGGTCTTGTGTGACACTGCATATAATTTGGGAATTATTAAATCAGAGTGCATTTCTCTGAAGTAAGAGACAATTTGATGAATTTTTATGCTACTACTATCAATTTCTTCTGTCTAAATCAACATTATTTCCCTAATGAGTAAAGAAAGTTGTTGAATACAAACTAGTCAATATCATTGAATGTAAACACATTATTAACCAAAGGTTAGTCATTAAAATTGACTTTACTATGGCAGTAAGTGATAGATGTAACATAAAAAGACTGGGTATTGAAACTCTTCCTCTCCATCTAGCACAAAATAATGGGAATATCTATCATATCCAGATGAAAATATACAATGCAGTATGCATCTCTACTTCCAAATCAAAGATGGACTCCAAATACAACTATGAAGAAATATCTTGACAATCAGATGCTGCATGCTCTGCCATTGTCCATGCCCGCAAAATCTGGATACACTTACAGCAGGATGATGGACTTAGGGCTGTTTATGAGAGACTGAACTGTTGTGGTGATATGGGGCAAATCAGTGGGGTTAGGGGGAGTATTTAGGGATGTTGAAGGAAATCCAAGAGCTTATGTTGAAAAAGTGAAATAAATAATACAAACAATTTACAAAGCAACATGAACTATTCTTATTAATCTGGAAAGTGAGCCTATGCCATGGTAACCATCTTTGAAATAATACTTATATAATATTTCAACATATGTGGGTATCTTAAAGCTTACATCAGATCAGCATCATTCCTACAACATTAAAATATAATAAAAAATGTTTGTGATACTGATTTTTATGTTGCAGTTACACAATTTGCTGTAACATCAATATTTTAGAGATTCTGAGAGTGCATATTTACAAAATCTTCCTATATTCTTTTTAAAATGCAGTCAATGATTGCGTTTCACTGCATCATATCTGATGTTTATCATGGTCTGCAGAAAGCCTTGAGCCACTCCACACACTGAAGAGTCTCAGGCAGTGATTTGTAATATAAGCCCGTCAAGAGTTGTGGCAGGATTTTACATCATCTGATATCATGTAAACCCCATTTTTTACTTAATATTGAAGTTCACGAGTCTCATCTTCTCTATGTCAAGTCATCTTAAATTTCCATAGTGTATTCAACAATAAAAAATGGTAAGTATAATTGCAATACTGGGAGTGATTCACTTAGACACATTTTTTTTATCCCAGTAGTTAAAATTATGATGTTTGCTTTAAATGCCACTCTGCGTGATATTGTTCCCAAAGTAATGCCACTAATGGCCCTAGTGACAAGGACTGCCTCAAAATCAGCTTCATTACGCACTGCAAAGACTCCTCTGAAACTGGTGCTTGAATCTCTGTTAGGAGAAAGAGAACAACCAGTCAAGGAAACTGAGAGTTGGATCATGAAGATTCTAAATATGAATCTGGAATCATACAGGAACTCAATCCAAATGTCTTATTGATCTTGAAAGTTATAAGTGGAATTCCTGAAATAAGAGGGAAATTTAAAATAGACGATCTCTTCCAAAAAAAAAGCGGGGGGGGGGGGCGTCTTTTCCTGCTTAAATAGCAAAGCACACTACTCAATTTAGAAATACTGTTTGAACAGGATTCTATCCTGACTGTATGCAAAATCAGGTATAAAGCTCTCATTGGATGATAAGAATTTATATCTTCCATAACTCTTGTTAAGGAAATTTTAAAGAAAATATTTAGCACAAGTGGACCTCTGTGTGTAGTCTAGGTATCAACAATTTATCATTACAAGGTGACATCATGGATGCCAAAATGGTCCTCACTGATTTAGGGATACTGCAGTTTCAATGTAATGAATTTGCTAAATCTATTGACAATAGGATATTGGGATTCTATATCTGTACCAATATATTTTAATGGCTTGATAGAAAGCACATTTACTTCAAGTCTTAAGGAAATGGTGTTTGGGTTGCCTAGTTTTAAAAATAGGTACATGTTACTTTGAAGTGTCACTTTCAGAGGCCAGCAGCTGCTATTCCTTTTGGAAAAGACTGCCGAGGCAGCTCCAGCTACTCTATGCCCACCAATGGGAGCAGTGGCCAACAGGGAGTCCCTGCAGTTCTTCTTACTGTGCTCATCCCCACCACCAACTGAACTGTTACATGTGCTGGTGGGTGCTGAGGACCAGTCTGATATGACCTGCCTCCCCTCGACATTCATCAACAGGTGATGCAGCTTTATTTGGCCCAGCCTGCCCCAAGTTCCAGCTCATGGTAGTAGGCACTATAGCCTAGCCCAGCAAAGCCAGTGCCCTGTCCTAGCCTTAACATGAATTGGCTGGTGTTACAACCCAAACCAGCCTGTCCTACACTCAGTTCTGGTTCTCGCATTTGACAGTGGGTGCTGTGGACTGGCTCAGCCTGATCTGCCCTCAGACCTGAGCAATACATATCCTGGCAGGAATTATAACCTGGCCTGGTCTGGACTACTCCTTGCCTTGGTTCTTCTGTGCATCTACAGATGTTGCATCTTGACAAAGGATTTCCCCAAGCTTCTCTATCACGTCCCCACCCAGTTACAGATCTCACACATGCCAGTAAATTGTCTGTATACCTCCTGTCTTGAGAGGAACAGTGGCTTTGCCCAACCAGCGCACACAGTTGTGGTTCTAGAGCTGAATCCTGAATGGCCCCACCCCAGATCCAATTCTCATGCAGTTCAGTTGGTGCCAAGACCTAGCCCTGCCCATGCTATACCCACCCTGGCCCTTGTGAGCACCAGAGTGCTGATGCCTAGCCTAGTGTGGCACACTCCAGACCCAGTCCACATGAATGACAAGGGATGCACAGCTGTGTCCAGCCCAGTTCGCCACTTCTACTCTGGCTGTTACATTCACTTGTGAGAACCACAATTCAGCCAGGGCATCTCCTTAGTCCCCAGCCAGGCCTGCTCCCAGCCATACATCTTGTACATGCCAGTGGTTGTTCTGACCCAATCCAGCATAGTCCATGCCCAGGGGCCTTTGCCATAGGATGCCGCAAACTGGCCTGACCCAGGATGCCCCCATGCCACTTGTCCTTGGCTGGTGCTGCAGCATACCCCTTCCAAGTCTGCCCCCATCCCTAGATTTCATGAAACAAGTAGGTGTGATGGCCTACCTCCGCCTGAACCAAACCCCATCCTGGCTCCTGCACATGCTAGTGTGCTAAGGTTTGGACCAACCCTACCTAACCCACCCTTCCCCGTCCACCCTGCCCAGAACTAACCCACACACTTGCTGACAAGGGGGCCTAGACCTGACTCACATGCTCACCAGCAGGAAGTAAATTTCCATGAGAGGAATTCCCCAAATGCTTCCCGGATCCCAACTCCCAAACCTGATCCCACACATGCCAGTGGGTGGTAAGCCATTGCCCGGCCTAGTTCACTTTCTAGTCTTGGCCTTTGTCTGTGTTAGAGAATGTTGCAGCTCAAAACGTCCCACACCCTATTTTTGGGTGTGCTGTGGGTGCTGTAGCCTGGACCAGCCTGGCCCTCCCAACCTCAGGACCCACAAGTGTCAGTAAATTTACTGGTCATACTCAGTTTGGCCTGTCACCACTTCCAACTCTTGGGCAAATGGTTATTGCAGTCAATGGTTATTGCAGTCCTGCAGGGGTGAGCCCACACATTTCCCAAAGAATCTGCCCCCGGACTTAGTTCCCTCATGCACTGATTAGTGACCAGACACTCTGTAAGTGCTGTCATGTGCATGGACCATAAATGTCTTGATCTTTCTTGGGAGGGAGGCATGTGCTCGTGGTTCAGATGAGCATGGCTCACATTCTACCCATACAACAGTCTAAGGTCAAAGTGTCAGGCTTCAGCTACGTCATGTGATAGAAAGTGGAGTAAAACATTCTAACTCATATATCTGAAATTCAAACTCATACATCTTCCTGGACCTGAGAATTTTATAGCCAGGAAGCGTTTTTCTTTTTAGTAACACCATTGGCTCCTGTCCTTCCTGAGACCAATACTAAAAGGTTCCTCATGTTAATTGTTCCTCATTGAATAGTTAAAAAGTCAAAGAATGATTTCCCTGTCCAAACTAATTTGTACATGCCCCATTATTGATGTCTCTAATTAGTAAAGTAAAATTAAAAAGACTGAATTTTCTCAGTTCCATGAGCAAATCTACATCCACTGGTTATTTTTTCTTAAGTTACTGATATCAGTGGATCAGAAACATGAGACAAATTGCACTTTAATAGGGGCACTGGATAACTTTTCATATAAACCACCGTAAATTATCTAAAAATAACAACTTAAATAACTAAAAATAACATTGTGATTCAAACTTCTGGAAATGCAAATTGCTACTTGTTGTATCTCTGTATTTCAATTAACCTTGAAAACAAAACAAAACAAAACAAAGCAAAATGGTTATTCCTCAAAGCAGACAAAAGAGCAATGTACACTTCGCTTGCAGAAGGAGGTTTCCTGACAGGAGGGAATGTGGCTGTGAGCAGGAAACGCTCTGTTCCCTTTGTTTCAGCAGAGCCTCAGAACATCTTCCTGCTGTGCACCATTCTACTCTAAACAAAGTCACCGTGTGCATTATCTATTTGAAAAGGTCAACGTAATTCTCACCTACAATGATGACTGCCTCCTGCACTTTACGAACACATGTGCTGGTCTTGCTGCATCTGGGCTCTGGTAACTGATGAGTGCATAGGAAAAAAGGCTACGTTGGTGTAACCTTTGCCAATCAAGTGGGAGAAGTAGAGCTTGATTCAAAGACAATTTATGAACCATGTAGGGGGGTCTTCCTTTCATTCTGCCAGTGTAGGAAATGTTTATTCTCATAAAATATGTAACAGAGTAGAGTATTGGGCATTCACTGTGGGTTAGGTGGCTGAAAAAGAGCTCCTGGAGGTCAGAAGTCTTACTAGGATGGAATGTCTCTTTGATTTTCTTTTAAAATAAGTTGGTAAGTTGAAATAACCAATGTGATAAAGTAACGGCCTACAAAATAATGTATCAAAGCAAAGTATTCAGATTTGAAGAATTCAAACTCAAGACCTAAAACGGGTACATTCCTGCTGGTAATTTCATGGTTTTAACGTGATTTAAATCCAATCGCAATGAAAGCACCAAAATGAAAGATATAAAAAAATGCAAAAGATGATTCTGCCAAGCTTCATTTTAAATGAAGTCTTAATCACTGTTTTCATCCCCGAAAACGGAGGTCTGTAATGGACAGGATGACAGGCCCTCAGCTGTCACAGAGATAGCAAGACACTACTGCCAAGGCGCATTGTTGGCAGCAGTAAATGCGATGCTGTGTCACAACTCCCAATGTGGAATACTCTCCTCCTTATTGGATGACGGTTGTGCATAGCACAGGAAGCAGGTGCAGAGAGGGATCCAGGTTAATACCCAGCCTTGATTCCATTCTGTAAGCTCTGTGGTCCTACGGCTGTGACAACCTCACGAAGTTTGCTACCTCTAGCCTAGCATTGGGTAGCGATGCTTTCCTTCTCCACACAACAATCATCTTACTCCTCATTAAAATGCTTCCTTGACAGCCCTACCTACCCACAAGTTGGCATTATGTCCAGGTTTTTCTAATCAACACTCATTCCTAGCTTACAACACTATCTAACCAGTATACGATGCTTCCTACATAAGCCTCTGAAAACGGCCCTTGTAAATGCACAGTAACAAATAAATCATTGTTAAGGAAAGTTAACAAAAGGAAAAAAAATTCTTAGTACAGGGCTTGGCACACAGTAGGTCTCCAAGAAAATATTCTTGCTTTGTTAAAGAATCAAATAGATCAATCTTGAGAAAATTTCTAGAAAGCCAGAAGCTAAACATCCTAGGAAAGTTCCTAGGAAAGGCTTCTCTTTGGAATCCCAAGTCGAAATTTAGTATTAGCTCTGACCACTGCTTAACTCTGGGCAAATTATTTCAATTTCCTGGTCCTTGATTTTTCTATATCTATATCTATATCCATATTTCTGTCTGTCTAACTAATCCAATTGCATTAAATCGGTGGTTCAGATCAAGTTACTCTTATTTTAACTTTGTTATCAACACTCACTCTTTCCTGTTGGAAGTATGATTAATGAACAAACATTTCTTATAATCAATCAGTGAACTCAAGCATAATTTCTGCCTACGTCATCACTTTGTGTTTTTCTTGGTCCAAGCTCGGATATTTGCTCGGATATTTGCCTAATCTGATATAGTTTTGATAAACTGGTGTACAAAGGCTCTTTTGCTCTACAGACATGATAGATTTCAGTTCTAAATTACATTAAGCCAAGGAAACAAACTGTGAATCTTAAATTAATCTAACTTTATAGTTAAATAATAACATAAATTAAAATCCTCTTTAAAATGATGATGATGGAAATAAATAAACTTAATCCTGAAAAAAACTATTAGTAAATATTTGGCATCAATTACTAAAAAATAATTCAATAAAACATTTGAAATTTTTCCATCTTACAACATAAGAGTTTATTTATTCCTCACTTCAAAAGCATATTTTCTGAGAGAAAGAGAGAGTTCGTCCACACACTGGGTCACTCACCAAGTGGCTGCAAAGACCACAACTGGGTTGGTTTGAAGCCGGGAGCCTGGAGTTTCACCTGGGTCTCCCATGTGGGTTCAGGAGCCCAAGGATTCGGGCCATTCCCTGCTGCTTTTCCAGGCTTTAGCACAAGCTGGATCAGAAGCAGAGCAGCTGGGCCTAGAACCTGTGCTCATACGGGATGCCAGTGCTGCAAGCAGAGACTTGGTCTTCTAGGCCTCTGCACCAGTGCCAGCCTTTCAAATAAATAAACTAATTTTTAAAAAGGAAAATAGTGTCTCTTTTCTTCACTAGTTGGGGAAATGATAGGAGTAACTCCTCTTCGACTGCATGTACTATAAGAGTGTTAAAAAAGGTCAGATGGCGGCACATGCTTCATGCCTCTAGCAAACACTCAGTTAGCAAAGGACCTCTTCTTTGGACTCTCATTTTGCACTTTTTGAAAAATACGGTCAATAATGACAAATAAAAAATGAATTATGTCATCTTGATTATCATCATAACTCTAGTAATCAAGGCTGATTTGATTATGACTCTCTCTCTCTCTCTCTCTCTCACACGCATCATCATTCTAAAAGCTACTTAAGTCAATATTGATGTCATCAGAACATCAGGTGCTCTGAAAAACTTGGAATTCATGCAAATAACTTCATTTTCTATATTACCTTCACTCTACCATCTGGGAGCTTCTTCTAATAAACAAATACAGAGGAAAAAAAAAAAACCTAGGAATTTCATGGGACTACAGTTTCATGTATTTTATTACTGAGACCAGAAATTTTTGACCAGAAATTCAGGCAAACAGGGTCCCAGTCACCTTCAGGACAAGTGCTAGTCATAAAATGTGTCTTTGAGTACAGATGCCTCATCCAGGCTTTTGGCTTGTCAGAGCACTAGATGGCTTGTGTCCCACACCCATCCCACGGCATCTCACAAACTCTACTGCCATAAAGAGAAGCCCTGCTGCTGAGCATGAGGAAAGCCCAGCTGGAAGTAAAAAGAGCATCCTCACTCCTCACACATCTCTGCTTACAGAAAATGAACTCACAAAACCCTGAGTTAAATCCAAGCACAGCCCCACTGGAGGCTGCCCGGTGTCCTCCAAAGGGCAGTTACAGTCAGACGTGGATGAGAACTCAGGATGCAGACGTGCCAGGATTCAGAAACAGTCCTTCACAGAAATCACTGTGGCCACTATTATAATTTAGCAACACTTATTAAACTGTAAGTAAACAAAGGAGCCTCAATATGTGTTTAAGTCTAGATAAACTCAAGTCAAGTCGGACTATATGTATAGACTCTCAATGCACTTCCCCTACTTATGGCCTGGTTCCCAGATAATATCTAACAACATAACTTTAATCAGGTTACTTGTCTCCTGAAACCCTAATGGGCCTTCTGCCACACTCATAAGTACACAGACCCAGCTTCTTTTCTGTCCTCAGATTCAACCACTCCAGTCCTTTTCTACTGTCTGAAAGTGACACAAATATTACACTGCTAGAAAATTACAAACTGTGTCTATTCATATATGCTGTTCTCAATGAAACATTCCTTTCTTTCAGATCTCATTTCTTCATTCCTTTGATTGGCTTCATCTCATCCTTCAGCTCTTCATGACAATCTACAACGTTCTTTCTTGACTATCTAAATCTTCCTTCTGAGGCAAACTGCTTCTTTAACCAAAGAATATGAATACAAATTTTTGCAGTTCCTGGCAGATATCAAGAGTGTGTGATTTGCCGCATTCACTCCATGTGTGTGTTTCCCAGTAACCAAAAGTGTCACATATGAGAGAGAACGCATCAGCCTACATCCTTCAGAGATGAAACAATGGCCCAATCACCAAGAGAAACGTGGCTTGTTTGATATTATTACTCTCTCAGTGGAGGGGCTAATGTGCTACTGCAGCATAACGCAGCCCGCTCTAATGATTGCATATCAGAAATGTGCTCTTTCCACTTATGAATATCTTTTATTTATGAAGACTTCCTTTTACATCTATAACTGTAATCTTTACTAGCTTATGTTCTTCTTAAACTATCCTACCAAAATGTAAGTTTCAAACCTATGCATCCCCACATAAATCGTATACCTTGTAAAGTATGAATTACCAAATACACATTTGCCAAGTGTAGAAATGAACCCGAATCTTACATTCTTACAGATGCACTTCAGCAGCAATGGATCATGCAGATCTTCAGCACTGAGCTGAGGAATTTTGTGACTTTTTCAAATTACCTCAGAGAAAGACAGAGAGTGACAGCCTGATTTCCTATAAGCCTCTTCAAAGGAGTGGGCAATTCACCCTACTGGCAGCCTGGCTCCTACAAGTGTGCTGGGTTCCTATTTCTTGAAAAGCAGTTTGCTGCTTGAACTTCTTGCAAAATGCCTTTCTTGGACTGAATCCAATATAACCTAGAGTGCAGACTTGAAGTATGAATCTTTTTATAATGCATATTCCTATAAAACTAAAGAAAATCATGGTATCTCCACAGCAAAAAATCATACAAGTTTATAGTTTCATGCAGTTCACCAACTACATGAAGTGATTCTTTTCAATATTCTAAAGACCTAAGGATGGAAAATGGACCTGAGTCTGAAAATCAGACTAGGCTTTTAGGCATGCTGTTGTTCCTGAGCCCTGTTGAGAATAGCTTAACACTCCCCAGCCTTCGTTGCTTTGCCCCTGCTTTCATCTTGGTTTCTTTATTATCCTGAATGTCTGATTCTGCATCATCTTCTGTGTGTCACTGGCAAGGCTATCTGCTTTTCTTGCTAGAGCTGGATAACTTCTTCACCCCAGTGTGTCAATGCCTGTCCCACTGAAAGCAATATGTATTAACTCTAGGTCATGGTCCCTCTTAATCACTATAGTCCATCCTCAAAATATATGTAACATTACCTTAAAAGCAGAAATAATCCTCTGATATCCAATATTATTAAGTAAAAAAAAGTTTAAATCTATAATTTGGGACCATGTGTGTGGGTGGAGTCCAAGTACGTCTGCTTAGAGGAGCAGGTATCTGAATCTCCCAGCCACATGACTGAGCCAGGCTTCCTGCTGGGTATCCAGCTACTTGTCCATAACTGCCAAGCAGTGGAGGAACCCTGGGCTTGTGGGCCTAGCCAGAATCCCTACAGTGCCATCTTGGCTAACCTGCTGACCACCCAGTGCCAAGCTCTAGGGTCCTGGGAGTGTGGAATTACTGCCTAAGGACATCCATGGGTAAGAGCTTAATATGTGTAGGTGAGGAATAAATCCCAAGGGATACTCAATGACAGGGCTACTATATTTACACATAAGTGAGGGGACTGAGATCTGGTAGTTTGGAGGGGAGAGATTGGAAGAGCTGTATGGGTCAAACTCATGCGCCAGCCCACATGGGAGTCCAAAGTTGGGCTTGTTAGCATGGAACATTGCTGACCATCACATCCCAGTCCACATGAAAGCTCTGACTGGGGGCCTGTCCAGCAGGACTAGTTCCCAGTACCTTAGTGAATGTCGGAACAGGGCACAGGTCACACTAGGCAGGGCCATGACATTAACCAGCACACAAGAGAACGAGGTCAGGAGTCAGATTCTTTGGGCCAAGCCCCGTGGAAATGCAAGTCCTGCTGGTTAGCTCAAGAGTTGGGGTGGTGATGAGGTGTTCTAGGTGTGATCATGGAACCCGCCATTACTCATTGGCAGGGGCCAAGAATAGCTTTGGCAGGTCCAGGTTATAGCACCTGCATATACATCCTGAAACAGGTAGTGGGGAGAGTCTTGTCACATGGTTCACTAGCTCATACTAGGTCAACATGGAGGAGCACACTGTGCAGGGCAAGTGCCTAACACCTGCTGGCATGTGTGAGATCTGGGTCTGGGAGTGGGCCAAGTGGAGGAACTAAGGAAACTCCCCTAGTGAGCCATAGCTCTCACTGTTGAGCATGTGGTCCAGGCCTGTGCATTGGGCAGGCTGGGTAAGGTAGCTACAACTGTTGGTTAATATGTGGGTTGGTTTTAGAAGGGAGTACACTGGGGAAAACTGAGCAAATACTAGCTAACAAATGCAAAAAAGAAGCTGGAACACAGGTACTAAGCTAGGCTGTCACACCCACTGGTTTGCATGATCCAGGGATGGGAACAGACTGAGTAGAGCCAGGTTACAGCACCCACAAGTGAGAGATGGGACTGATGACAGGGCCAGCTCATGCCAGGCTACAGTATACAAAGGCAAAGGCCAAGACAGGGGAGGGGCTGTGCCAAGTTGGGTCAGAGCAACCACTGGCATGCATGAGCTATGTGGCTGGGAACAGGTCTGGTTGGAGAACAAAGGTGACACCCTGGCTAGGTTGTGATTCCCACTAGTGAGATCTAGTTTGAGATCTAGTTTGGCCCTGGCTGCAGTGTTCCTCAGCACAAGTGTGGGCTGGGTCTAGACTCCAGCATTCCCTGGTGGTCCTGAGAACCAGGGTAGATATAGAATGGTCTAGGCTATGCCTCTGTCCCTGCTGAACCAGGTGTGAGCTGTGTCTGCATGTAGACCAGGCTCGGCTGTGCTGTAGCACCCAACAATAAAAACTGAAAAGGGCGAAGGCCAATCAGGAAAAGCCACTGTTCCTGCTAGGACAGGAAGTGGACTAAGTAGGGCTCGCCCATGGAACCACTGATGAGCACAGATCTGGCATTGGGAGAGATTCTGATGGGGGAGCTTGGGCAATGCCTCTTTTGGAACACAATCCCTGTAGGTAAACACAAGAACCACAATAGGGAACAACCCAGATTAGGCCAGGGAATAGTAGCCACAGTATACATTTGGTGCATATAAGGAGCAAATTAGGCTAGGTCAGTTAATATCACTCACTGGTGAATCCAGGCACCAGATTGGAGCATGGGTCTGCCCGGGTTGGGTCACAACACAAGCCAGTTCAAATGAGAGCCAGGATTGGGGGCTGGATGGGTTAGGATAGGCTGTGTCACCCACCAGCATGAGTTGGAATTGGGGATGTGCTGGGACCAGCCAGTCTACAACACCCAATGGCAAATGTTGAGGTGAGGTGGGCCATGCCTGACTGACCCACACCACCTAAACATCATATGTGAGACCAAGTGGGTAGAGGCAAAGCTGGCAGGGGGGAATGTGGAGGACTCCCCTGCTGGACCACCACTCACTCTGGAGAGTGTGAGCTGGGATGGGGGCAGACTAGGCATAGCAGGGCTTTACCGCCCGTTGGCCTCATGTGGGCTGGGTCAGGATGCAGACTTAGTTTCAAATCAAAGATGGACTCTCAATAAATCTGTTAAATATATGTTAACAATCTCTACCTTTGTCCACGCCCACAATGATGGCTGTTTTTGAAGGACTATGCCATTGTAACAATATAGGGTAAATCAGTGTGGGAGAGGGGATTTTAGGAGGATAAGGGGAATACCACAACCTATGGAACTATACCATAAAATAACAAAATGAGTAAATGTTCAAACAACATTCTGTAATGTTTCAGCCTCTAATGGTTATGAATGTATAAAATACGTTGTAAAACCACTTCATATACCTTATTTTTTTCCTCTCATACTCCTTTTCCAGCTAAGCTGATTTATTAAATGCTTTTCCAACTGACAAAAGTAGATCCTCAGAACAATGACAGCTCTGAAACCAGCTGAGTCTTCCCAGCACAGAATGCTCTGCAGTCCATTTTGTACTTTTGTGATTGACGCTTCACTAAGCATGGGCAGTGATATTCTACACAGTTAAAATGACAGTCATAACTAGGATGCATTGCTCATGAATGTTGGCTTCTAATCAGAGCAGTGCTACTGCAACATTTAACACAGAACATCCTTAATAAGCTCTTACACAAAAGAGTGATTGGAAAGAGATGGGCAGAGTTACTCTGCGTGAAATTTGGACAGGAGCTGAGAACCTCGCCACACACGCCTTCTGCCTGTAGTGTCTTAGTGGAATCACGTGTGTTCTAGAAAAACTGACTTATGATACATTTTCCTGTGTTGAATTTTAAGCGGCCTATGACAAGACAGTAGACATTCCCAAAAATAATTCAGATGCTGTTTTCTATCTTCCACAAAATCAAAAATAAGACAGTCCGTGACCCCATCATTCATTTTGCTACAGGTTCCTGGTGAAGAAAGTTTCTCCAGGACTTTAAGACGACAAACAAACTCATTGCTGCTGTTCTGAATGGCATTCCTCCGCCACGTGTGGCTGCCTTCAGTCTGTATTCATGCGGCAGTGGCAGTCCCCTTTGCTCTTTCTATATGCTGTCATCCTTGCTAAATGTATCACTTGAAAAACAGGCCTTGCTGCTTCCTGCAACAAGGAGGGAATGTCAAAATGCTAGGATTTGAAGGATAGAGTGGTCTCCTTACATGATGGGAGATTTTTCAATAAATTCAGCATAGGGAAATCTAAAATTGTCTATCATCAGGCTGCAAAGCGCTGAATACACAGCTGAAGAGTAACATCAGTCTATTAATTCCAAATTCAAAGTGATCATTGTTGCCTTTGAGGAATGTATGTCGTCACTCACCCAAATGTCTCCATTGAGATGGCAGACTTTCAGTTTGTAGACTCCAGCTGCACACACGTGCTTTGGGAAGCCTTCCTCAACACAGACCTCACACAGACAAGGCCGATCTGTACTCATTAGTGCAGCCATGCTGGGATCTATCTTCTACATAGATCATAAGTGCCGTGAGGCAGGATTCTATTTTTTTTTTTTTTTGCTCCATTGCCTTTTCCAGGGCCTAAAACATTATATGTTATCAAAAATGTGTATTAGATAAATAAGAGTGATACAAATGAAATATCTCAAAATTATTGTGTTGATAGCCACACTCAGGAAATCAGATGATTCACAACTCAGCTGAGACTGCATCAAAGGGAGGAAAGACACGCAGAAGCTTTGGGCTTCTCACCACCACCTCCCATCCATCAACCAAATTACACTCTACCTTTAGAGAGGAAAAGAACTACAATAATAAAAATAATGGCAATTGGGCGTGGCACAATAGCATAGTGGTTAAAATCCTAGCCTTGAAAGTGTCAGAATCCCATATGGGCACCAGTTCTAATCCCAGCAGCCCTGCTTCCCATCCAGCTCCCTGCTTGTGGCCTGGGAAAGCAGTCAAGGACAGTGTAAGGCTTTGGGACCCTGCACCCACGTGGGAGACCCAGAAGAAGCTCCTGGTTCCTGGCTTCAGATCGGCTCAGCTCCAGTCGTTGCGGCCGCTTGGGGAGTGAAACATTGGACGAAAGATCTTCCTCTCTGTCTCTCCTCCTCCATGTATATCTAACTTTCCAATTAAAATAAATAAAATCTTTTTAAAAAATTTTTAAAATAATGGCAATTCTAGCTTTTGCTTTTGATACTTGAGAAGAATGCATTGAATTTCTACTATGTTCAAAGCAATATAGGAACTTTTTAATGAAAACATTTTGTAGAATTAATACAAAGCTCATCTATATTAAATTCAAGTGTTTTGCTAAGAAAATCCTAAATTCAATCCTAGCACATAAAGTTAAGACCTGTTATATAAATCAACACTAAACTTCAATGTAAAATTTTCTGGTTTCTAGTTTCTTGGAGGAGTATC
This sequence comes from Ochotona curzoniae, assembly GCF_017591425.1. Classification (NCBI taxonomy): domain Eukaryota; kingdom Metazoa; phylum Chordata; class Mammalia; order Lagomorpha; family Ochotonidae; genus Ochotona; species Ochotona curzoniae. The sequence continues at coordinate 137,717 of NW_024466400.1, forward strand.
TAATGCAGCAGTGGAGACATGTCTTACGATGTCTAAAGTCCATCTGAGTACAGAGGCTGGAGTCCAACTCCACTTCTGAGTCCAACATCTGTAAAAATACACCCTAGGTGTCTGTAGATGACCTTGATGTCAGTAGGTGACCCTAGCTGTCAGTAAGTGGCCCTTGGTGTCAACAACTGATCCTAGGTGCCAGTAAGTGACCCTTGGTGGCAGTCAGTGACTCTTGATGTCAGCAGGTGACCCTTGCTGTCAACAGCTGACCCTAGCTGTCACTAAGTGACCCTTGGTGTCAGCAGCTGATGATTAAGCATCCGGACCTGAATGGGAATGCTCACTCCTAACCCAGCCCTAATTTTCAATAATTTGGGGAGGAAACCAGTAGATCAAAGAACTGTCTATGTACCTGTTATCTGTCTATCAAGCTCACTAGCTAGCTAGCAAGCTAACACTCTCTCTTCCTTTCTTTCTTTCTTTCTTTCTTTCTTTCTTTCTTTCTTTCTTTCTTTGTCTCTCTCAATCTCAAATTTTTTTTTTTATTGTAAAGAAGATTTACAGAGAGAAGGAGAAACAGACAGAATGATTTTCCATCTGCTGGTTTACTTCCCAAGTGGCCACAAAGGCCAAAGTTTTTCTGAAGTCAGCAGCTAAGAGCTTCTTCCAGGTCTCCCAAATTGGTGCAAGGTCCCAAGACATTGAGTCATTCTCTACTGATTCCCCAGCCATAAGCAGAGAGATGGATGGAAAGTGGAGCAGTGGGGACTCAAACTAGCACCCATATGGGATGCCAGCTAGTGCAAGTGAAGGATTTAGCCACTAGGATGCAGCACAAGGCGTGGTAACTATCTGTGAATATTGTTTTATCTCTCTGTGTTTTCCAAATAAATAAAATATGTATAAAATATTTATAAGATTTATTTTATTGGGAAACCTCAGATGAATAGATAGGAAAAAGGCATGCTGATTGTGGCCTCCAGGAGATAACAGAAGAAAAGAATAGGATCTTCATTCTCAAAATGCAGAACAATCGATACTGAAAACTCTACAAAAAGGACAGAGGTATGGCAGTGACAGTTCAGTCACGCAGTAACAAGCAGGAAGCTATCAGAAATTCCTGTAGCTGGGTGTGAGAGGTGACGCTGTTTCCTTGGAGCAAGGCACTTGACAACTGGCACAGTTAAAAGCCACTTCAGCAAAACAAGTAGAGGGTTCCCAGGCTACACAACTGGGAAATATTATTGGAGGGATAAATTCACTGTCCCCACTGACTTTGTGTCTGACCTGGAGGTTAACAGAGAGCAGGATGCCCATGCATGCCTATGAAACACTTCCCATGTTCACTGATTCACTGCCAAGGGAGAGTGCCAAGCAACCTCTATTGGTTTATCACCTGGCTCTGGGAGTGCCGCCACTCTTTCACTGGATGGTGGAGGCCTGTGCGAATGAGAATCAGTCTCCCACTCTCTGGGAATGTGTGATTTCTGTGGCTGTGTGATACAGCATATTACAGAGTATGACTAGTCCTTTGGCAGTAACTATGTCTGGGTCAGAAGCTCAGGGTTCTCCAGTCATGCTCAGGTATTCACAGTCCTCCATGTGCTTTATGTGCTGATGTGGGCCCACCTGGGTGATTGATTCATATTTGTAGAGAGAGGATGAGAAGCCAGCCAATAGGTTTATACGCCACTCCACTCCCCAACAGACACACACTGCTGAATATAGGGAGATCTACCATGCCAAAATTCACTGTTATCCTGCACTCCTACTTCACCCTTCATCAATGGCCTAAACTCCACTGACCCATGCAACACACACTCTGAATACCCACTGATGAAAGAGATGCTTCACTAAGCCACTAAGGCATGGTTCAAAGATTAAAGCCTTCCTAGGGCCCAGTGCCGTGGATTAGCAGCTAAAGTTCATGCCTTGAAAGTGCCGGGATCCCATATGGTTGCTGGTTCTAATCCCAGCTGCTCCACTTCCCATCCAGCTCCCTGCTTGTGGCCTGGGAAAGCAGGAGAGGACAGCCCAAGGCTTTGGGACTCTGCACCTGTGTGAGAGACCTGAAGGAAATTCCTGGTTCCTGGCTTCAGATTGGCACAGCACCAGCCTCTGAGGTCACTTGGGGAGTGAATCATCGGATGGAAGATCTTTTTCTTTGTCTCTCCTCCTCTCTGTATATCTGACTTTGTGATACAAATAAATCTTTAAAAAAAAAAAAAAAGCCTTCCTAAATGAAAAACAGCAGTGCTTTTACAAGTCACTAAAACATGTGGAAGTACAATAAACATGAACAAGAAAGAAAATATGATTCCACAAAAGGAACAAAATAAGACTTCAGCAAGATGTAGAATGTGAAGATGGGGACCAGTACCATAAGGTAGGCTGCTTTTGCCCACCACCCTAGAATCTCAAATGGGCACAGGTTAGAATTTCAGCTGCTCCATGTCCTATCTAACTGTTTATGGTCTATGAAACCAGTGCTGGATGGCTCAAGCCCTCAGGTCTCTGAATCCATGTTGGAGACACAAAAGATGCTCTGCCCATTACATTATGGCCATTTGGGAAGTAAAACAATAAATGAAAGATATCTCTTTCTCGCCTTCTCTCTTTCTCTGATTCTCTTTCTCCCTGGAACTTTGTTTTTATGAAAAAAAAGCATATATATACACATTATATAGTATATAAATTTATATGTATATATAAAATATTATATAATACAATTACATAATCTTATAATTATAAAATATAACTTATATATTATATTAATTATATAAAATTGTATACTTCTTTAATGTGAAGATGGTGTATGCCAAGCTAAGCTTCCAACCTGTGGTGACAAAATCCCATATGGGTAACCTGCTAGTATTCTGGCTGCTCACGCCCAGTTCTCTACTCGTGGCCTGGGAAAGTAGGGGAGAAAAGCCCAAAGCCTTGGGAACCTGCAGCCACAGGGAGACTTCGATGAGGCTCCTGGCTCTTAACTTCAGATCAGCTTTTGCAGCCATTTGGAATGACCCAGCAGATGGAATACTCATCCTCTGTATTTCTCTCTTTGTAAAATGTACATTTTAGGCAAAAATAAATAAGTCTTTAAAAAAATGAAGATTAAGTAAACAATGTAATTCCTGAAAAGAAATTCCAAAAACTGATATAAAATTCCTCAAAAACACAGAGAAACAACAACACGAGTTAAAGAAATTCATATGTGATATGACTGAACAATTTTCCTGGGAGATAAATCAATCTGAAACATTATAAATGAAAATTTAATATTTCATTTAATAAATGAAATTTGTGATACAAATAAATCTTTTTTAAAAAAAAAAAAGGCTTGCACTTGCAAGGTGTTTGATCAAAAGCAGCAGTTGGAACTTGAACCAGTATTCCAATATGGGATACCAATTTCAGAGGCAGCTGCCTCTCTTCCCCATATCTGCCACTCCAAGAATAAAAATTTTAAATGCTCCTTAAAATAGAAAGAAAATATCACATATGTTGGTAAGTGGAGATTTATAGAATCACCCACTTGCTGATTCTATAAATCTAGGTATGTTGTTTAAACAATTGGTGTCTCCATTCCCTAATCTGGAAGGTGGAAATAATAGTAGTATCTACTATATAAGGTCATTGTGAGGCAGATAAAATGTGTTCACAACACATACTAACAGGTGTATGAAGTAAACTGTGCATGACTTAACAATCACTTTCTCTATAGACTTTGCAAGGACAAAGCATTCCATCATTTGATCTATATTCACTAAACACCTTGTCTATGTCAGACTCACAGTGATAGCACAGGCAGGCACTGCTGCAATACTCTGAAACATTAACATGTAAGGATATAAAGTGAGGGTTGCGTGCCTCCTTTGCATATAGTAGCCTGTGACAGTTTGAGAAATATTGATGACCTGAACGATGTGCAGAGAAAGAGAGAATGCAGGAACAAGGCTGGAGCTACCAAGAATTCAAACAGCAAGCTGGTTTCTGTATTCAGAGCAAGAAGAACTTTAGAACAACCAGCAGCACATGAAACATCAAGGCTACGTAGGGGTTTATTGGGTGTAGGCTGGCTCTAGGTCGCCAGTGTTGAGGCGAGATTGGGCAAGGCACTGCTTGTGACTCCAGCATCCCATAGTGGAGGACTGGATCGGGTTCCAGTCAAGCTTCCTTCATGCTGACAGATGTACCTGAGAGGGCAACGGAACATGGCATGTGTACTCGGGCCCCTGACCACCTTGTGGGATGAGGCGCCTGGCATCTGGCTTTATCTCAGCCAAAACCTGGTTTTTGCAATCATTTCAGGAGTGAATCGGTGGATGAAAGCTGTCTCTGTCCATCTCTCTGCTTTTCAAATACCATGTTCATTCATTCATTCTAAATAAACTGTTGCAGGTAATGGGATAAAAAGTGGATTAAAATAGTTGCATTCCACACGAACACACAAAGCTCAGTCACATCAAGTGATGCTGGGAAGGAAGGATGATCACAGATAAAGACGTTGTTGTACGTGAGAAAATCCCGAATCAGTGGCGAGAAAGAAAAATTCTTTAAATGAGAGTACAAGAGGTGAGAAAAGGGAAATGCACACAGCATCGCTGTGGAGGAATTTTGCGGCTGAAGTGAAAATCATTATACTGGAGATGGAGGAAATACTTTCAGAGAAATCTATTTTGAAGTGGAAGCTATGACTGCATACTTCCCCTTCTTTATTCACTTGCTAAATTCAGCAAGATGGAAATTCAGCCTGTGCCATAAACAAAGACCCCCCATCCAAGATGAGTTTTCTAGATATTTGAAGTATTAGATTATTCATACTTGGATTTCAAAAGCTCAAATGCTTGGATTCTATTTCAAAAACAAAAAAGGTTTTCCTCTTTGACTTTTGTTGGAGACTCAAGTAGAATGATTTTTCAAAAATCTAATTGTAAGAAAGGAAGAATTTTATTTAACATTCAAGAATAAAAAATAAGGAAAGTTTTCTCATTTGGTATAATTGTAGTTTATCATTCTTTATTTCCATCAAAACAGAATAAATTTTCATTCAGAAAAGTATTAGTGAGTCAGAGACTTTGATTCATGAAAAGACTTATCTTCAAAAATATGCAAAATTGAATTGGGGCCATTTTTTCTAACTGTATGCCAGAATTTTCTTTTACATAACAGAGCAATGAACTATGTTTCACTAATCCCAACTAAATGTGTTTTTAATGATGTTATAATAAACCTAAAATCTTGAGAGAAGAGTGATGCTGTCAAAATCTAAGTGTTTCAGATTGGGAAAATGAACCGTTTACCCCCAGCGCAACATTTACTTGCAGGTAGATGTGCTTGTTTTACCTTGGTCTTCATCAACAACAGGGAAACACACAACCTTGGTAAGAGTTTCGCTATCATTATTTCTCATTTTAATCACAAGGAAGTAGTAAGAATTTAGTTCTTCCTTCACAAAGTAGAAAATGGGGCCATTTCAGGAACCAGTGGAAGTGCGTCTTGGTGCAGCAGGCTTGAGTTCCCAGGAGACGTATCCGGCCCTGGATTCCAGACACCCCAGGGAAAGCACCTGCTATATATACTTGCAATGTTGCTTTCGAGAGAGTCTGCTGGCACTGCCACAGAATGCAATGCTGAGAGGGAATTCAGTGTGAAATTTCAATCCACAAGCTTTTCAAATAGATTGGTCAAGGAAATGAAGAGGTGTTTATACGATGAGTCCTTATAGAACAAGACAGAGTGAAACTCCGTGTTTCTCATTTTCAGCAAAGGCTCCTTGCAAATAGATCGAGATTCACGCCTGACTTGTGTTGAAGAGGGTGGTTGTGAGAGGTCTAGTAAGCGCATTGCTCATACTGATGTGCCATCTTCATAGTGACCTTACAGTCAGAGTTGGCCTAGCCTGAGAGCAGCCTTGAATCATCTGCTCTGTTATTGTTCCCCTGGCACTCAGGATCTCATCCTTTTGATATTCAGTCTCTTTACTGAGACTTTAAAGATGTGTGGTATATCTGGACCTCTTCACTTTATATTCACTTAATTGTCAGAGTTACACCAAGGGAGAAAGGCAAAGACAGAGGAGGGAGAGAAAGAAAAAGGGAGAATCTCCCATCCACCACTTCAGTCTCCAGATGGCCAGGCTGAAGCCAGGAGTTCTGAATGGCATCCGTGTCTCCCCAGCATATGGCAGGGCCCTAGATGCCTGGCTCATTTTCTAGTGTTTTCCCTGGCATATTAGCATGGTGCTGGTTCAGAAGTGGAGCTCCTGGGACACGGACAGGTGGCCTTATATTATGCCAGCATTGTAGCTTTTGGCTTAACTCACTACACCACAATGTCAGGTCCCCACTTCACTTTTTAAAAATTACCTAAAATTTCTCTGGATCTACTAACATGCAAAGATGAAAAGAAGTGAAAGTAATCCAACTTCCTGCTTCTGGAGTTAGGATTGAAAACTATCCATGAAGCTGAAAGAACTCTCTTAAAGGCCGTAAGATAAAATCACACATGTGTTAAGTCCTCAGTCATGAATGGCATGAAGGAGAATGTGGCAGTGCCAGCCAACTGCAGCACTCAGGCGTGCCTCCTGAGGGAGAGCAACCTCAAGTCCCAGAACCCTGTGTTTACACTGAGGTCAGCTCTACTATACTCTTATTTAGCCATCCGATTTTGCTTATTACCAGAAACAGTAACATTAGTGGATTTCCATTCCTGAAGGAAAAAAAATGGAATTGATAACAGTGTGACAGAAACAATCTGAGGTTTGGTAATCTTGACAGGCTTCAATGAATTGAATAGGAAGAACCATACTCTTGTCACAATTTCCCAATTACTGTTTATAATTCATAAAGTCAATTCGATCCCATATCTTAATTCTCAAACAAAGTAAATTCCAAAATGTCAGCCATAGAAAGTGAACTAGGAATCTCCTTGAGTAACCTATTTCAAACTACATGGTAGTTTTACAATAAATCGGTCACCTAAAATGCATCCAAGCACGCATGCTTGAGTTAAACACCTGGTTCTCCCTCCATGCTCACACATTAAGAAACCCCAAGACTCCCCAATAACTCTATTCTGAAAGCAATTACTCTGTCATTTTTTCAAAAGATTTATTTTTTGAAGAGAGGAAGCACAGAGAGATCCTCCACCTCCTTGTTTACTCCCCAAATGGTCCCAAGTGCCGTAACTGACCCTGTCTGAAGCTCGGAGCCAGGAGCCTCCTCCAGTTTCCCATTCAGGCACAGGAGCCCAAGGCCTTGGGCCATTGATAGCCTTTCTCCCAGGCTACAAGCAGGGAGCTGGTTGGAAAGCCAGGACCAAAAGCTACATTCATATGAGATGCTGATAACACTCATTGAGGATTCACGAGCAATGACACATGCCCCTCGACTGTCATTCAAGGCGTGGAGTACATAAAAGTCGAGCACAACTGTGAGCTTGCTGTGTAGAACCATCTGTAATCCCTGTTCTGTTATTTCAATATTCCACCTTCTTCTAAGACTTATATTTTTATCTTCTTGTGAAAATTTCCAAATCATAGGCTTCAAAACATCCTAACATTGGAACAATCATTTAAAACCAATATTTCATAGAATAGTAATTTTGATACAGTGCATTTAAAGCCGTTGCCAAAGCACCCTTCTGGGGAATTATCCCAAAGACCAACTGAATTTTACAGAGCTGCAGAATCTGTAGAAAGTGGTCCTGAGGTCAAAGGGTAAAGCCGAATGATGAAGAGATTTCTACGTTTGTGTAACTTTAGTACAACATGGTTTTTATAATGCCATAAAGAAAATTGAACATGAAGTGCAGATTAAATAAGAAACTATATAGTCCTATTAATGTCTCTTAGCTATAACTTACTTAAATCTTAGAAAACTGGTTTCTAAGACTTATTTCGGATCATGTTAACTTCAAATCCATATATTCTGGAAAAAAACCACCACAGGTCAGTAATTACAGGAAGAAAGGAGAGAGAAAGCGCTTCCACTCACTGGTTCATTCTCCACATGTCTACCAGTGTTGGCGTTGGACTGAAGATGGGAGTCAGAAATGTCATCCGAATCCCCCACATTGCTGGAAGAACTTGAGTATTTAAGCCATCATCCCAGTCTCCGAGAATCTGCATTTGCAGGAGGATCAAATTGTCTATGAAGTAGGACTCTAGCACAGGCATTCTGATAATCATATACAGATGACCCAAATAGTACACTCACTTCTAGATCAAACACCTGCACCAGCAATGAAGGTGTAACTACAGGTTGGCCGATACACCAGTGGTCCTCATTTTTCCTAGTAACAATGGCAATTTTATTCTGACACGACTTGCCTTCTTAATTGGCTAACACAAACTCACTTTGATGTAGGTGTGATTAAATTCTATCCAGAATTGCCTCTTCCTCTAGGAAGACCGCTTTAAAGAAAATGTCAGAGGCTGTTACAATGGCTCATTGGCTGTTCCTCCAATAGCAAGTGCCGGTATCCCACATGGGCACTGGTTCATATCCCAGCTGCTCCTCTTCCCATCCAACTCCCAGCTTATAGCCTTGAAAGGCAGTGGATGATGAGTTGGACTTTTGAACTCGTGGAACATATGGAAAAAGCTCCAGGCTATGACTGGCCTCAGTCCTGCCTCAGCTATTATAGTCATTTCGGGGTTGAATCAGTGGATGGAAGAAATCTTTCTTCCTCTCTATTTCTGCAATTCTACCTTTCAAATAAATAAAAAGCCAATAAACACTCAAGTTATTCAAAAATCATAACAGACAATTGGGGTTGGTATGGTAGCTTTTCAGGCTACTCCTCCACCTGGGTCTGCATCCCATATGAGTGCTGGTTCATGTCCTAGCTGCTGCACTTCTGATCACCTCCCTAATTATAGACTGGGAAGGCAACAGAAGATGGCCCAAGGCCTTAGGACCCTGCACCCATATGTGAGACCTGGAGGATCTTCTGGCTCCTGGCTTTGAATGAGCTCAACTCTGGCCATAATAGTGGCCAGCTGGGGAATGAACCAGCAGATGGAAGACCTTTCTCTCATCTCTGTTTCTCTCCATAAAAATGCCTTTCCAATAAAAATAAATAAATCAAAAAAGAGAGAGAGAAGAAAGGAAGAAAGGAAGGAAGGAAGAAAGAAAGAAAGAAAGAAAGAAAGAAAGAAAGAAAGAAAGAAAGAAAGAAAGAAAGAAAGAAAGAAAGAAAGAAAGAAAGGGAAAGAATAGGGGGGAGGAGAAGAACAGTGTTGCTATCAAGTGGCTATTTTGCTTCTTAATAACTGGCCATGAGATGGTGATTTGACTGAAGATCCAAACAATATTGAACCACAAAGTTACCTTGACAACGGAAACAACATTTCTCTCATTCTTCTGGACTAAATTCTCCAAGACTTAATTTTCATGCAAGATAAACTAGTTTCCAACTCAATCTGCTGTCATTTGATATTTATAACAAAATTAAATCAAATCTGGCCAATTCAATATTCTACCATAAAAGAGTTCCTTCTACAGATATGGCACACGATGTCAGAAGAGAAAGCCAATGTGATGAATGCTTTGAAAAGTAAGATAGGTATTTTTTTCTCTCCAGCTCATTCTTGTAGTACTCATTTTTGGTGAGTTTGAGTGGAGAGGACAGAGCTTTTTAAGCACATTCTCACCATCTGAAGGAACAAAAAATATTTCTCCTTAAATCATAAAAATTATGTCAAAACTGAAAATCATATAAAATTTTACCCCAAAACATTTATTTTGTACTCAGGTGTTATCTACGTACATACATGTATAGACACACATAACGTGTGTATCTGCGTATGTATATGTATGCTTTAATAAGCTGGGTAGACGTGAGTTCCTCTTTCACACTTGGAAATATTTAAAGAATTCACATAGAGAACAATTTGTATTTCCTTTATCTTAATTGTTCCCTTCTAGCTGAACGAAGAGCATATTAGAAATCCACATGGAACTGTATTTTTCATAAGCATCATTGTATGGATATGGTGTGCATTTGGAAGTACAAACCCCAACCAATCAATTAGCAATTTCATTCAAAAAGTAATGGTCACCTTAGCGGAAATGTTAAGAAATGCTCTTTCCTTAAATATGGGAGATATTGGCATTGAGCAAGCAGAATCTTTATTTCCTTATAGCTAATCTCTGCCTGCTGGAGATTCCCCAGCTAAAGTCATAATCTTGTTTGTAACATCATAATCATTTACCCAGCAAACAATCATGGTGTCACTAACAAAGAATTATGACTTCAAAGAGGAGGATAAACTACAGACTCAGAAGAACTCTGAGGAAATAAACATTGTTTTTATGCAAATGCAGCTAGTAATAAATAACCAGGCATGAAAATTATTATGAGACAACATATCCTATAAAACAGGTTTGGGGAGACATAAATTGTATTTTTTTTAAATTTTCCTCTATATCAGCATGCTGTACAGGGTGCTTATAAGCAGTGGTACAATGTTAGTATTTAAAACTATGAGTATACACATGGTAAAAGTTAACACATATGGAAAAATCTCAGAACGATCTTTAATAAAGTAAATTTGGACACATAGCTGTTAAGATAAACAGCAACACTGCACATCAAACTCTGTCTAAAATCGGTGGCGGTATCCTTTGCTTTTGGAATTAAGAGGTTTTGCACATCATATTTTCTCACTTTCTCCTACATCCAACTCTCTCATTCGCTTTTTATTTCATCTTTATATTCAATGATTGCCTCATAACTCAAAAAATGTGAAAATAGTAAGCATGGCATAGCACCTCCCAGGCCCAAGTACTCTGCCATTTCTCACTCCATTGGATTTGCACAGCACTCTTTGGAGCCAAGTTGAGTCTGTATCTTTCTTCTGCACTGTATAATGAAAAGTATAAGTTCAAGTAAGTAGTGTTAAGACTAGTCAATCGTGTACCCTGAGAATCTGACTCTAAGTGCGTCTGTTGCTGTGTCTCATCAGGAAAGTCAGTGTTGAAGTGGCTATCAGGTGCTTCCTTGCACACTAACGGAACTCATTCATGTTCTCCCAGTCTAAGTGAGGCACCTGACAGCAGCTAAGTGTTCAATCGTGAAAGAAATGTAAACCTTGCTCTATCAAAATATATTGTCTAACAGGCAGACTTACGTTCAGAACACACACATGTATGTTAGCAATCATGCTTGATACAAAGGAAAAACAGTAGGACACAATGTGAAAGAATAAAGGAAAATGAAAAAGGGCAACAAATTTGTAGACTGTCCTGACATGCAGGACACGACGCTCAAACCCTGAGGGCAGATTGGGAATGCTGGGCTGCTGGCCCAAGAAACACAAAGACACATGTACCTGGTGAGAGAGTGCCCGAAGCTCTTCGTTTTACTCCTCATATATATACCTTCTTCTCCAGGGAAAGAGGGGAAGGGGAGGAGTTTCCTGAAACTAATCATCTATATTGAAACAGGGGAGGAACTAACTATATTGAAACAGGGAGGAACTAATTATCTGAACAGGAACAAGGGCAGAGGTTCTGCTCAGCTTCATTTGCACGGGATGGACTGGCTGCAATATCCTGCTTACTGCCACCCTGCTTGCCCAGGGCAGGTCTTGCAATGCAGCAGGTTGTCAGGCATGCCAAGTCTAAGGCCCATGAGTCTGCAGCTCCTAACGGTAGCAAAATTAGAGAAATCCTCTCTGAGAAGGTCTGTTTTGAAAGCTAAGAAATGAAAAACAGCATGTGTCAAAAACAGGAAAAGATGAGAGCAGTTCAAGATTCTCTAGAAATGCAATCAATGGGTAAGAAATGGTTTTTTTTCTTTTCTGAATCAAGGCATTATTTAAATCATCTGAGTGCCCTATTGCAGCAATGATAGCATTATATAACATACATTTGTCCAAAAAATTTTGTTTTTGTTTTTTTTTTATGCATGTCACATGCAGAGCATAGAAAATGAACTTGAGACAGTGTAATGCCAGTGGTCTTAGTTGTGTGACAGAGTGCACTAGGCAAGAATGACTTCAGTGGACATTGATAAAAACTTTAAAACTGGGCCTGGAACGATAGCATAGTGGTTAAAGTCCTCTCCTTGCACGCACCGGGATCCCAATATGAGCACCGGTTCCAATCTTGGTGGCCCTACTTTCCACCCAGCTCCCTGTTTGTGGCCTGGGAAAGCAGTTGAGAACAGCCCAAAGCCTTGGGACCCTGCACTTGCATGGGAGACTCGGAAAAGCTTCTGGCTCCTGGCTTCAGGTCAACGTAGCTTTGGCTGTTGTGGCTGCTTGGGGAATGAATCATCAGATGAACGGTCTTTCTCACTGTCTCTCCTCCTCTCTGTATATCTGCCTTTCCAATAAAAAGTAAATAAATCTTTAAAAAAAACTTTAAAACTATCGAAATGTAATACTAATTTGCTTCTTCCATGTTCTGTACAGAGCTTTAAAAGTAAAGAATCTTTTGCGGCCATAATAGCACGAGCTAAGTGTGTGTATTGTCTACCAACTCCCAACATGCTTAACGTGCAACTATTAGGTCATTCATCCCATACTTCCTGGAGGCACACTTTACTAACTCCAGCATCAGTAAGGGCTGGAGTTTTTCTGGAACGTCTGTAGCATTCTTAGTTCCACCCAGAGAATTAGGTGTGTGCTTTCAACCGCAATTTTAAGCTCCAGCTTCCAAATGAGAGAAAACAATGATGCAGCTTTGGGCAAAGGCTCTAATCTTATTGAGCTCTTATTTCCTCATTAGACTAATGGCAATGGAATTAAGGAACTTTTATAAATGTGTGGTTTCGGGAAGCAAACAGAGGCAGAAGGGGGTCTATGCTCTGCTTTGCCAAGAGGGATTCTCATGTTTCAGTGTCCTACCGGACATCAAATGACAAAATTAATGGCATGCTTCTTAGGTTTTGGCCATTGATGCATCAATGTAATATTCATTTCAAATATACTATATTGTAAAAGCTAACGGCATCATTAAACTCCCCTGAGCTAGTTCATAGGACTCAAAATATACTTGAATACACAAAGGAATAGCAGTGGATCAATGTTGTCCCAACAAAAATAAGACATGTCCTTTTAACCTTGAGAAAAGCACTCTAATTCCATGAATCATACCCAAAGGAACAATGACAAAGCAAAAATGGTGTCCTAAAGCCAAAGATAGTAGGCACTGAAGAAAACTGACAATGGAGCAGATACATTAAAAAAAAGATGCCATTGTATCATTTCCTATGTTAACCAAAGAGCATTGTTTTTAAAACACTTATTTTTATTGGAATGGCAGATCAGATTTACAGAGAGAAGGAAAGACAGAAAAATCTTCCGTTCACAGGTTTACTCTCCAAGCGGCCATGATGGCCACAGCTTGGCTTGAAAGCCAGGAGCCAGGAACTTTTTCCTGGTCTCCCACACAGGTGCAGGGTCCCAAGGCTTTGGGCTGTCCTCAACTGCTTTCCCAGGCCACAAACAGGGAGCTGGGTGGAAAGTGGAATAGCTTGGACACACATTGACACCCAAAAGGGATCTCAGTGCTTGTAGAGTGAGGATTTAGCCACCAAGCCATTGTGCCAGGCCTAACTTACCATTTTCAACTACAGATACTAAAATTCAGAAAGCCATCAACCTCAGAAAAAGTTTCCAAAAACATTTTTGACACAAATGATGAAGATGCAAGGAGAACTCAATATGTTTCCAGTGGACAGTGGCAGAAGTGTTAAAAGCAGAGTAATGATCAATGAGCCACACTCTTTAAACACATTTATTTCCACTGCAACATTTTATTCTGATAATATGACTGTCTTGATTGCTTATTGTCCACTCACATTAATCAATTCAATAAAGGCCATCTTGATATTAAATTATATAGAAACAATATTGATATCTTTATGGTCTTTCTCCATCCAGTCACTGAATAACATGTGTGAGTTCCAGTACAATTTATTGATGAACTGGTAAAAGTATCAAACACAAATTTATACTAGACAATTGTCAATCTTTTAGTAGGGGTCACTCCCAGAAGCAGAGGACGTGAGAGCATGAATCAAAGGCACAGTCATTTTAAGGCCAAGCAGCCAATGCTCAGTGATTTTTTTTTTTTTTTTGCTGATAAGTCAACAAGCTTCAGGGAAATAATTGTTCTAAACTGGCACAAAGTAACCACAAAGCTAACCCCTCCATTTTTTATTTTACTTTTTCACATTTCTAAAATCCTTGAATCTTGTGATTACATAAGCCTTTGAACACCCATCTGAGAAACCACGACTAGACAACACAAGTAAACATTTCAAAAAGTGTGTCATTGCATTTCACTGTCAATCCTTCCAACTGACCATATTGAAGACTTTGAAGAGCAACACACACACTTGAGTAAATGGGAGATGATAAGGATGGGGCACTTAAGAAATGGACACACACAATAGTGAATCTCTAAAAAGGTAAAAGGTCTACAAGGCAGGGACCCACCCGCCCAGTGGCTCAACAAGCTAATTATCTATCAGCAACGCCAACATCACAGAGCACTAGATTGTGTCTCTGCTGCCCCATTTCAGATCCAGTTTCCTGCTTATGGACTGGAAGGATGGCTCAAGTCCTTTAGCCCCTGCATCCATGTGGAAGACCTGGAGGAAGCTCCTGGCTCCTGGCTTCAGATGAGCTAAGACCCCCTTATGGGCTCTTGCGGAGTCAACCACCAGATGGAAGAGAGAAAATAAACACTATCACTACAAAAGACCAGCAAAGATAACACCCAAGATTCGCCATTGTACTGGCTTTACCACAGTATGATCTGTATGATCTTCTCTGTGCTCTACAGCACAGGATGACAAATGTCCAGTACATCTTATTTGGGGTCATTTTCCTACTTGCATTTACTTTTTTTTTCATATTTTAGGTTTTTTTTTTCTACTTGCATTTACTTTTGAAGCTACTAGAGCTTCTGTAAATGCCAACACTCTAACAGAAAAAAAGATTTCAATTACGGACTACATCACTATAACTACTCTTACAATTCATCAAATTTTATTAATATGACCTACAATTTGGATTAGTACTGGACCTATAATTTGTAGTGTGGAAGAAAAATCTGTTAACCTTGTAATTTCACTAACATTTATTTCTTTGTAAGCCTCGATACATCAATAATCAAAATATCCAGCACCCATACGAGTAATTAGTAGTTTCATTTTTCTCTGTTGTATGCTGTACTCTGGACACAGAAGAGAAAAGGACAAAGCATCATGAAGTATTCTTCAACCACGGTAGTACGATGACTTGTTACTTATCAAGGAACTCTTCTTCCTCATCCGTACTGCTCTCAGAAAGTGACAGTGTACACGGAATTTCAGTATAATTTCCAGAAGAGCTAGGAATATATTCAAGAATCAATATACTATATACATAACCAGGTTTCAACTCTTCATTTGTCTTCTGATCAATACTATATATGTGGAAGTTGATGGAGGCAGGGAGATGTGAAAGGCATGTGTCAGGCCGGAACCATAGTGTTCAATGTACCCAATATAGTAAGTCTCGTTTTAATAAGAAATTCTTTTCATTCTCCCAAGAAATACTGCCACAGTGGAACCAGGGAGCACAGATTTTATGGGCTCACATTGTGCCTTTCACAGATGATTCAGAAGGCATTTCAGGATCTTGCAGAGCCTCGGGGTCACCATTAAGAACATTCATCATGACGTTGGCTGTTTAATAGGATCCCAATGAATAAACAGCCATATAAATCACCTCTTTTGTATACAATGAATTAAGACTATGTGAGTCCCAGTCAAGATATGCCAATGCCAAAATTAATGACTCCAGTTGTTTTTTATTTTATTTTGTTACATTTTATTTTGGGATGGATTAGCAGAAGTCCTGGCCCTACAGAGGTAATGTGAGGAACTTTGAAATAGTCTATGTTATGTCAACTTTGGGATCCTGCTTCATCTAGATTTCTAGCCTGTATATACCACTAAATAATTTAAAATAATTTAAAATACTAAATAATTTAAATGATCCTAAGGATCATTTTTAATGCCCAACACAGGTTAAACCCGATCACAAATCAACCCAGATCTATGATAATATTTTTAGTAGTCAAGAAAAGAGAATATAAAGTTATGGCAGTAACAGTATGTGACTTATTTAAATGAATTCTTCCTTCAGAAAGACAGTGACAAACTTTATTTCATGTTGCTGCTATTTTATACTTCAACCAGTCAAAGGGATTTACAATACAAGGAGCTACTATTTAGCATTTATTCCTACTTACTGGAAAAAAAAAAGCCTCATGTCAATAATAATTTTATAGCAGTCTACTTTTCTGAAACTTCCGTTAGGATAAAAACCATTCTTCACAAACTTAACATCATCCTAGTTATTACAAATGTGGGAAATAATAAAATGACACAAATAATAGCATTAATAATCTAGAGCATTTCAGGAAAAAATTCTATTATGTTCCAAAATTATATACAACAGAAAAGCTTTTTTTAAAGCAAAATAATGAAATTTTAGGTGACTGCTTTTCATTGTAAGAGAAATACTGAAGGATTATTAAATTACAAATGCCTTGACATTTTTATGATACATGTTAGGCAGCAAAGAACTATTTGTTCATACTGAAATAATAACTTCATAACTCTTTCTAAATCCTCATAATAGGTCAACAAAGGACCCAAAAAATTCACGGAAAAATAGCAACATAAAACACACAAGGAAGGTCAACAACTCTTTATGTAGTAAAGATAACTAGTTGGGCATCACCAGAATCTACTCTGTAATGTATTTACACAGAAAGGACAGACTTAACTCACCTTAGTTGCTCAACTCCACAGGGCGCCCTCTCCAGTGAGGAAGCAAGGAGACCCCCGGAAGTCCGACTTGGAGTCAATGAAGGGATGTTGGAAGCTGGCAACCCTTCTGAGGCTACGTTGTAATGTTCTTCTGAAGGATCTGAAACATTTAGTTTCATGCATTGTCAACACATACGTTTGAGACACAAGTTTGAGACACAAATCCGTAGCACTTGGTGCAAGAACAAACCACAACCAGTGAAGGCCAGACTTCAGATAGCTCCGCAGCTTTCCATTCTATGCCTGCTGGCAGAGTCCAGGTGAGGGCGTTGGAGAGCGTGTTGCCACAGTCACACTCATCTTTAAGTATACATCACACTGCTGAAAGTGTCGTGGGACATCACAGAAAGTCAGTCAGGTGAACCTCTTTGAAGAAGCCCCTGTACTGGCCTGCATGTCAGCACCTTCCATATCATTCAGAGCATCTCTCTGGCATGGCTTTATCGCTCGAGTCCAAGCAAAAGGTAAGCAGAGCTGCTCTCTTTTTGTGGCGTCCTTACTTTGTTGGAAGTTTAAAAAAAATTTTTTTTTTATTTTCAAAGAGGAACATCCTTAAATATCCCTGCTTTTCCCAAGGCCTGTGCATTTTTCAGGCTAGGTGTGGACAAATAACCCAAATTAAATAAAGGAATTCTTTAGTCAAACGTGCTATACATATAAACTAATGAAAAAATTCAAGTACAAAAATAAATATTACTGAGGTGGATATTCAGCACAGCAACTAAAATGCCAAAGCACTTCTCAGTGAAGCTGCATTCTAAACATGGCCCTGAACACTGACCACAGCTTTCTGCCAGCTGACTCAGGCCTTGCGAGGCAGTGATGGTTGCCCAAGTCGCTGAGTTCCTGCCAGCCACATGGGAAACCAGAATTAGGTTTGGGCTCCTGGCTTCCATCAACCCTACAGCTATCATAGGGGTGTGGGAAATGAGCCGGATGACAGATCTCTATTTCTTCACTCTTTTTCTTCCTTCCTTTCTTCTTCCTTTCTTTCTCTCTCTCTCATCCATCCCACCCACTCAAATAAGAATTAAGCACCTATTACCACATTACGAAGGCCACAATGCCTTCCCATTGTTCTTAAATGTATGCATTAAATTGTACTGTTGAAACTTTTTAAACTGTCAGGATTGCTAGATAGCATTTTCTTTCTCCCTGCTCGTGAAACAGCCAAGTAAACTCTCCCTAAGTTACAAGGCACTAACATCAATGCAGCTATATTTATTCTAAATCAATAAAACATTTCATTTCCCCTTTTCTTCATGTTTTCTCTTTTGTTATTAATCAAGTTGAAGTTTCTGGGCAAGGTGTGATGGCTGCATTTAATGTACACTCTTGAAAGAAAGACCTCCACATATTTGCAAAATCCTAACATGAAACCATCCCAAAACTTCTTGAGCTCAGTGTCCCAGATGAATTCCCTGGGATTAGGATGAGGCTGCTGCTCTTCCGTTTCTGAAACACTCGGGACAGCCTTATCGCTTCATGTTTAAACTTGAGATAACTGCACATTTAACTTCGAAGAGAAGAAAATATTCTCAAGCTAAGGTGTTTGCAACACCCTAGCTAACCCTGTCCTCACTACTTAGAGATAGGAAGGTAGGGTTGGGGTGCCCCGTAGAGAACTGACACCTGCTAACACCAAAGAACCATCACTGCTGGAGCTGGAAATAGGTCTGAGCTCTGTTATCTTGCCAACATCGGAAACCACTGTTACAGAACCTAACTCTAGCCTAAAGCTTAACTCCTGTTAAGCTTTCTTTCATCTCGTTTTCTACAAGATAAAAGTCAGGCATGCCAGGATCTTTATACATGCTAAGGAAAGGGAATATTTACATGGAAAATCAAACACTTTAGCATTTTTAATTCACATTGTTCTAAACTTCAGTAGCAACATTAAACTCCAAAAAATTCCAACTGAAGGTCTCTCTTAAGTCATTTTTAAGTCTCGTCTTTAAGTCATTAAGTCTCTGCTAAGACATTTGAGTTCCAGCTAATTAATATAACAGAACATATTCAGAGAAGATGAAACCTAAAGGTAACTTACAAATCATTAGATCACCAGGACCCATCACGGTAGCCTAGCAGCTAAGGCCGTTGCCTGATAAGCACCAGGATCCCATATGGGTGCCGGTTCATACCCTAAATGTCCCTCTTCCCTTCCTGCTCCCTGCTTTGGTCTTGGGAGAGGATGACCCAAAGCCTTGAGACCCTGTACTCATGTGGGAGACCCAGAAGAAGCTTCTGGCTCCTGGCTCTTGGCTCCTGGCTTCGGATTAGCTCAGCTCTGGCCATTGTGACTGCTTGGGGAGTGAACCATTGGGTGGAAGCCCTTTCTCTATCTCTTTCTCTGTGTAAATCTGTGCTTATAATGAAAAAAACAAATCTTTAAAAAAAACCATTAGAACATCAATAGGACGTCTTGACACACTGCTCCTGAAGCCTGGTTCTCAGCCACCTTGCTTCGCTGTCGCCTTCTCCTGGTTCATGGGGAAGCTGTATGCACACCTACACACCCACACATCCCTCTGCCCGAACCAGCTAATGCTGAAATGGTTTTCTGATACCGCCCATAACAATCCTAACCAAAAGAGAAACAGTTTGCTCAATATAACTTTTGTCTGTCTTTTATTCTCTGAGCTCCTTGACTAAGCTGTTTTTCAAAGGGTTTAGGAGGAGGAAGTTCATGTCTCCTAGAACTAACAGAAACACACCAGAACAGTTCTGCTCACAGAAACGCAGCTTGCATTGGTCTGTGAGCACATCTACAATTGCACAGGGGGCATGTTGTGTGACTGAGCTACAAGAAACCCGGGAAGAATCTCTCCAGTCTGCATGAGGAAAATGAAAAGCAGGTGGCATGTTCCTGCACATTGATGCTACACAAAGCATGGCTGTATGCAATCAAGGGATTTCCAGACTGGAGCTTTATGTCCCTAGAGCACCTGTCACTTCACTGCTTCTCCTTACTCAGAACTCCAGGTAAGTTCTCACTGAAAGACATGGACTCACCCGAAGTTAATCTTCCTAAGACAAAGGAAACTTTCCTGCGTAAATTGGGTGAAAGAAAAGCCAGATCTTCAGAAAACCCCAAGGACTCATTCATAGGCCATTCAGCCCCTGCCTTCACATGCAAAAGTTGCACTTGTGAAAACGGAGGAAGTCTGTTTTCTTCTGATTAAACAAGAATTCAAAAGGAGAGAATAGAAGCCAGAACTCGATACTGAACTTTCTGATCAAAGTCAGAGTTGATATGCCTTATCACAAAAAATGGCCTTTAAATGTGAGGTCTGCCTCTGGGATTTACACAGGTAAATACATATTACAATATTTTCTCTTGAATTCCCTAGCAAAGTAGATAAGAACAAAATTATAACACTGTAAAAGGAATCGAACAGAAGGTTCTTACAGTCACATGACAAGCCCTGACAAAGGTCAACCGAACACACAGGCAAGAGACACCGAGGCATGGCTTGATGCAATTTCTGTCAACCCAGCTGCCCGCCTGATGCACAGAACACCACAAATAGAAGCAGACAATGAGAGTAAACAAAATAACTTACAAATTGCACCAATGCTTCATTAGTTTGGAGAAAAGCAGGTGAAGGGAATGCCAGGAGAAAGTACTTGAAACTCCTTTACAGCCCCTACACACCTATCACAAAGTTTTAGCAAAAACAACGAAATTGCAAGCCTGCAGGTGTCCCCATAGAGACAGAGCATACCTCAAAGCAGGTCAAATGAAGTTTCTCACTCCGTAGAATACAGGAGAAAAAAAAGACAAGTCAGCTGGATCCTTCAACAAGGCTGATGCAGCTGCCTATTCCTGTCCTCATTCCCCGGTCTTTTAGCCCACAGATAACGACAAGGAGTGCCTAGATGCCACACTGTAGCTCCAAGCACTATTAGATCCTCTGATAGCTGTAGGGGATTCCAAGTAGGACCAAGGCTCTTTGTATCAGGAAAGCAGGTGGTGTCAGGGGCAAGTAACAACGCATCACAGCAACGATCTCTACAACCAACACAAATCCATGAATCCATAACATGGCGATGACGAGGAGGAGGAAGACAATCTCTAGGGAAACACAGAGCAGAATGCAAGAAAATTCTCTAAAGAAATGAAAACTAGAGCCAGCACATTGGCTCCTTAGCTAACCTTCTCCCTGTGGGTGCAGGTTCATGTCATAGCTGTTCTACTTCCCATCTAGCTGTTTACAACCTGAGGATGGTCTAAGTCCTTGGGACCCTGAGCCACGCCAGAGACCTAGAAGAAGCTCCTGCCTCTTGGCCCCAGGTTGCTCAGTCTGGCCATTACGACCATTTGAGGAGTGAACCAGTTGATAGAAGATCTTTCTGCCCCTCATTCTTTCTGTAAACATTTTTTTAAAATAAATCTCAATTATGCCAACAAATCTCAAAGTGTCATGCATTGAAATATGAGTAAATAGTCACGGTTTTTGGATGAGGTCATGTATCCAAAACAAAAAGCCTTTGTGGTTAGAGAATATTAGGTCAATGTTAAGATTCACCATTCTGATCATTGGGTACATAACAAAATGTTCTTCATTCTGGAAGATGCAGGCTGAAATACTGTAAAGCTTTTTTGATTCATTTTTTTTATGGATTCTGGAGGGCAGAGAGAAACAAGTTCCATTGGTTGATTCACCTCCCAAATGTCCGCAGTGGCCAGTATAGGCTAGAAACATTTCTAGTCGTCCATGAGCGTGGCAAGAACACGGGGCTTAAGCTGTCATCACTGCCACTGGAACACCCCAGGGCATCTATGAGAGCAGCATGAGTCCATGCATCAGCCGTCATCACCACCATTCAGAGTCCACACTGGGAAGCAGAGCCAGGACAGAGCCCTGGGCAATACAGTCACTCCAAGGGAGGGTTCAAGTGTTTAAAGTGCTAGGATAAGTAGTCACTTCATTTATTGTAAAGAGTAATAGTGTTTATAACTTCTCCAATCATTAATTTTACAAATTAAAAAGAATAGGGTTTGTGTGGGTAACTTCATAAGACATAAGACTACGTCCCATTTACGGTCTATTGTTGACCCAGACTTTTCTAGGATCACACATGTTTACTAGGTTATAGTTACTAAGGTTTAAAATAGAAGATGCAATGTGCCTTCTCCTCAAACTGTGCTTTTCTAAGAGGTTAAAGTGTTGCTGCCTGAGTACGTGTTGGAAGGAGATTCTAACGACACCACAGGCCTGCTGAATCAGAATGTATTCTCAAGAATCCCCTAGGAATCTGGGCCCACATCCAAGCTTGAAAAGACTTGATTTAAATGATGTAACAAGTGAGTTGGACAGTAGCATTGATTGAAAGATTAAGCCGTTAATGGTCAAGGAGAAATGAGAATTTTTTTTTTTTCTGTGCAGATCAAAGTCTCTTTGCCACAATTTGACTGTGGATGAAGAGAAAGCACTTCTGCATGTCACCATTTTCTAAACTTATTTTTGAAGTATTAACAGTGAATACCCAAGAAAACAGCTCAGTAGTTGATGATTTAAAAAGGCAAATGTGGAACCACCGTGATGGTGCATCTGGCTAACCCTCCGACATGTGATGCCAACATTCCATGGGGCTGCAGTCTGTGCCCTGCCAGCTCCACTCCCAACTCAGCTTTCCTCTTATGCAAGGCCTGGGAAAGCAGTGGAGGGCATTACAAGTCCTTGGGACCCTGCACCCAAGTGGGAGACCTGCAAGAGCTCCTGGCTTCTAGGTTTGGATCAGCTCAGCCCTGCTCACTGCAGCACTTCAGGGAAACCCTCTCTCCATCTTTCTCTGTAACTCTGCATTTCAAAGAAAAATAAATAAATCTTTCATTTAAAAAAAGCAAAAATAACTTTTTTTTCCGTTTTTCTTGCTCTCATAGTATGGGTTATGAACAAAGAGGTAGAGGACAGATCATCTTCAGTGTAAAAAAAACCACAACATTACCTGCCAGATTCCTCAGCACATTTAATTCTTTTTCCAAACTTGCTATAGTTTGTTGATCAGCAGTGTCATCCGAGAAAGGCTCATTCTGGTCAGCATTATCCAGATCTTCAATTTCTGAAACTTCAGATGCAGTTGTAGATTGTGACTGAGCAGCTGCTCTTCTTGATTGAAAGGGAGACGAGGAAAGGCATCTGGAGCCTCTTTTAACAGAATTGGAAAGTGGCAAATTTGCAGTTGAAGGTCTCTGTGATTTCTGGGCTAAAACAAGAAGCGAAATTTTCTAAATCAACTGTTTTTTTTTCTTTAAATTCTGAATGAGTAATGATTCAAAATACCAGCCCCCTACACATAGAATATTTAAGGTTCATCCAACAGAGTTTATGAGAAAATCAACTTTTGATTATCATCTACTCTAGCTGGCCACAGTTTGTTCATCTCCAATCACTCTACCTTTGTTATAAAGAATTCTCCTTGTAATTATTCTTTAATTTTCTATATTCAGAAAAAGAAATTAATATTCACCAAGGCATAATATCAATGATATACCTATGTAAGTTATTCTTATATTTTACAATTTGAAGACAGAACAAACATGCTAGTGTGTAATGACTGTGTGAATGTGCGATCAAGTCTGTTCAGGGCACAAATTCAGGAGCACAGATCTAACTCAAAAATTGACTCAGTTGGTTCTTTGAGGTAGGTGGGTTTTCTAAGAGAGAAAAAAAATACTCCAAGTTTCATAAAAACACAACTTGGATTCATTTTGATATTTCTCAAAGAAGATTGTTTAATAAAAGCCAAATGAATTTTCATAGCTCAGGTTTTAAAATTCCACCATGGTTAATTTTTAAATGTCCTGAACAATTCTCTTATTTGGATAAATGCACTAAACAGAAATAATTTGACTAGCAACATTGCATTCCCTTAACACAACTTGTCAGTGTAAAACAGTGGACTCTTTAAGGTATAGTCATTACAGCCCCAATCATGATATAACCAAACACACACCGCGTGCCACTGTATCACTATTTACTCAGAAGAATGTAAAATGAAAGCAGTGACAGCAAGCAGTCACAGCGTATTCAACATCCAATGGCTCATAAGCTTGAAATCTGTTCTAAATATAGCTAACACCCTAAGAAGAACCTAGGAGCACTACGTGATCATCTCAGCAATTAAAAAGCTGAGTCCAACGGGGTAACAATATCAATGAACATTTCAGAAACAATTTTTAGAGTAATTTTTGCTAAAATGAAATTCTGATCTTTGTGTCCATTTTGTGGCCAGAGACATTTCTGAAGATAAATAACCTAGGAAAGTGCATCTAGGTGTTAAAGATACATGAAACGCCAGAGTTACGTTGATGACTCCGATTTCTGCTTCTGTCTACGCCAGGCAGAGAATCAATATTTCGTATATAATCACACCAATTGCTGTATGATGAAGCACTGGTGGGAAGAACAGCAGGATCAGCCCATCTTTGAGCATCACGGTAACTCACTCTGTGGACAAAATTTCTAGACATTTAAGAAATATCCTCCCATATTTGTATCCCTAGAGGTTCTCAGTCACAACAAAATGCAAACACACTTAGCAATCTTATTTAAATAACATAAGCAAAGGAAGGCATTATTAGTAAGGTCGGGACTCCTGCCAACATAGAAAATGTGAAGCAAGAACAATTTAAATGGTGTAGATGTCTTTCAGTAAATTAAGGAAAGCGCAAACACTTGCTCAACTTTTATAGCAGCATCTAGTTGCCACAATATTTAAAATTAATTCATCCCAATTGAAGGAAAAAAAAATGCCCAGAAGATGGGTCAGAGTTATGCTGCGCATATAACAAAAAGACAAACCTTCTTATCGGAAAACTCTTTCAAAGTGAAATTTAAACTAACAAAAAACAGAGAAGTAGATAGAGCAAACTTTAAATTATCCCTTAATTTTATTCATATGGGTCAGCAGAGGTGCGTGTAAAAGGCCAGTGTTTTTATTCCTAAGGTGGAGATTTGACACAATATTAAAAGTGGCACGCGTGAAACAGGCCACAATTGAGAGGATCATGCCATGATGTTTTTAAAAAGCTAAATGTGAAGATTATCATTAAAAGAAATTATTTTGGGAGTAAAGTGTGCCATCACTAGCAATGTAATCTCAGGAAATTATTAAAACTGCTCACAGCTGTACTCTAAATATAATAAATTTTGCTGGGTGTTAGCTACAGAATATTTGCTCTATGATTACTAATTAAAGTATGACAAACATGGAGAAGATAAAATGTAATGTATTTTTGGCTTACATTAATGAACAAAAAATGCTCTTAATGATATAAAAATATGAATCACTTCACTGAATAATATTCAACATGCTGATAATTATTGCTATTCTAGATTTAACACTGTAATTTGTTGAAACAATTTTAAACAATTTGTCTTTGAATATAATTTTTATAACAAATAGTAACATTCCTTATTCAAGGACCCAATAATTTAATCCTAATAAAGAATGTAAATCATTACTGCCATTGGCTTCCAGCCTTCTCCTACTTCCCACCCCCGACAACGAAAGAAGCTGGGAATTATATGTTAGAAAATAGAAATTTATTTTCTAAGAGTTCTCAAAACACATATGGACATTTTATTTAGCCGCATTGTTTAGTGGAAAGAATGCTGGAATGGGTAACTAAGAAACTAATCGTCTCATCACACTGAATTAGAAACCGTCTTGGGGCCTGAGATGGTATTTCATAGCGTACCTGAGAAATAGGTGGCATAAAAATCTCCTCCAACATTGAAATATGTAAATTAATAGTTAACCTGATTTGACTATAAAATAAAATTGTTAGGGATCATATAAGAATTCCTAAGTGGATAAGAAGTCAGAAATCAGCCTAGCAGCTGACATGCCAAGCAGGATACCCGCTTCCCCACGGAGGGTCTGCTTTTCACTTCTAGCGTCATTTCGACTTCAGCTTTGTGCTAATTTGGGATTTAACAGGCAGCAGTAATGGCTTGGGGAGCCAGGGATTCCCACCACTCAGGTGAGAGACTGGTCTTCAACCTCGGTCCAGTAACAACCTATTGCAGGCGTTGAGGAATGACCAGCGAATGGCAGGCACTGTGTTCACTCGCTCTCTTCCATTTCATATTAACAATAAATACTTCTTAAATGAATGATACTTGGCCCTTATCTTCCAGTTAAACTCCAAAGTCACACACATACCTAATTCACACCTTTAGAAATTTGGATTGAGCATTTATAACTTGCCAGGCCCTGTTGTATCACTAAAGACAGATCAGTGAAGAGGACCAGCTGGCCCTTGTTCTTTCCAACAACGTGTGGTAGGGAGCATTAGCATGTCAGATCACAATAGGTTCTATGAGAAAGACCAAAACGATATAACAGAGGGTAGCACAGATCACATGATCTCAGAGGGCCTCTCTGAGGAGGTAGCATCTGAACTGGCACTGAGTACCAGGGAAAAACAACCATTCAAATCAGACTGTGATGGTGGGAAGGTGGGTTGCACTGTACACTGGCTGAGAGAAAAGCAAATCCTAAAGCTAGGAGGTGAGTAAGAACCTGGCCTCCTCGAGAAAAAGCAAAAGCCAGTGGAGTTGTATGGAACATGGTGCTGTTGAGACACACAGGAAGCCAACACAGTTAATGCCGTATACTTCCAGTACATTTGGGATGTCTGGGGATGCTTTGCACTGAAGAAATGACATAAAATTATTTAAAATATCAGTCACTTCCTTAATTTCAGCATGAGTAATGTTATGAATATAAATATTGGTAATATAATTGGACAGAAAATAACTATAGGTGTGTGAATGTGGTGCAGGAAACAGGACCTATGAAACCAGATGCCTGGATTCATCTAGAACAGGAAAAAATGAAAGTGCTTCGGTGTGGGCTTCACTTGGGGGCAGAAATCTTCAGAACTTGGCATGAGTGAGATGTGAGTGACAGCCGAGATGACTGCCATGGAATTAGTCATTGTTTGATTACACTGCCATTGACTGACAGTCGAAGATGAGGTCACAGGGGCAAAGCTGTTTGAGCAGTGGAGAGAGAATCAATGGACTTGATGATAAATACACAAATATGCCCTAGCTGCCATGTTTCTTCTTTTCTTGTAAGTTTGAAAATATTATAAGATGGAAGTTTATTAATATCATGGTATCAGTTCAAAATGTCTAGTTACAGTCAGCAAAATTTTATTTTAAGGATATTTTATTTGTCTAACAGTTCCCTTGAGAAGTTATTATTTTTTAAAGTTTCAACTGAAATTCACATGGCTTCTCAGATCTTTCATGCATCTGTATTTTCAATGACAAAGTCATTATTTCTGTTCTTAACAAAATATATATATGAACGAACCTCCACTGTCATAAATAATAGTGAGCATAATTGCTAATTACTTATCAACCACCAAAAGTATATTATAAAACTTATAAATGGTATAGCTTACATGCTTAAGTATATGCATTGTTTTTCCCAAAATATGATTTTTATAAAATACATAAAATTTCTAGACTAGACAAGCACAACACAAAGTTGTTAATAAAATGAATGCAAACTCTTAAGTCTTTCCCTAGCCTTAATGAAAAGAACCTCTGAAACAGAGATTCAGAAAATACATTGCCAGTTTTCCCAGATGACATATGAACCCCTGAGAACCTGTATACCAGGGTGTAAGAGAAAGTTTTATTTCATCCCATAGTCCCTCGACTAAGGTGGATGATCTAACAAATGTTTGTTGTGTTAACATTTTTTATTCAAGAGACACAAGGAAAGTGTAAGCCTGTCTCACAGGGGGAACATTAATCTGATGGATCACTAGCCAAATGCTATGCTGAAGCTGAGAGTCTGGAATGCAGTGGAGGTGTCCCCAAGAGGACGGCCATGACCCTGGCGTCTGGGCCATTGTCTACGGCTTCTTAGCACCTGTACATCCAGGAAGCCCAAGTCAGACTCCTGAGCTCATAATCAAAGCCAAGCACTCGGGTGTGGAAAGAGATCATCTCAATCCCAGGGTCAAAAGCAGGTCCCAACAATGTGTCTGCAAAATATTACTGGCTTTAATTGAGGCGCCCGAATTAATATTTAAAAGTGTTTGGCAACTCATGCAAAAAGATATTATCTTAGTAATGGATGCCTCATTGCATACATCTGAACTTGATTTCTTCAGTATACAACAACTTAAAATTTCCCTCCGATTACCCTAGAATGAAACAATGAGAATTTTAAAGCTGCTGTAGGCTTTGATATTAAAATAGGTAGCTAAGGATGGTACAGGGAAAAAGCCATAAATGGTTTGTGTATTAATAGGCTTTATTTTTAATGCCTCGGACAGATTTCAAACAAATATGTTTAGAACAGAATCTACGCTTACTGACGAGTTTTAGACAGAAGCTAAGCCAACAGAGAGGAATACATATGGACAATTATGCATTGCCTCTAAACAAAGCTAAACAATATATTTCATCAATATTCCTCCTAAAACATTGAGCTCCCAGGACCCGAGATCATGATGTAGGCATTGCTTTATTGCTAGGGTCTAGTACAGTGAGAACATACTTTACACACGCCACAATTTATTAACAACTGTTACTTCATATGAAATCTAGCACAAAGAACATATTTTTAATGAACAGTGACTTAATATTAGTTATCTTAATGCCGGTATTTGTCCTGAACACACGCATTCAACAAGTATGATAATGGACTTTCACCATATCAAAAGAGTTATTCTACGATAGCCATTGAATAGAACTAATGAATACAAACCAAGATTCCAGAGCAGCCACACACAGCATCAGGGTTGGAATCCAACCATTACAACTCAGCTACAAGCAGCAAACTTGACCTAACTCAATCATTTGCAGATGGATATGATTCATAATGCTATGAACCAAGTGGAAAAGTGTAGAAAATGTGATATAGACAATGAGGGTAAAACACAAGTTAAGACTTCATAAGGATTGTTTAAAATATGCTTATCCTGAACTGCATTTTACACATAGAATTCCCTGGAGAAATAATTCAAATATTCCTAGGATAATGAGATTATTTGTAGTTCCGAAATTTTCGTTTTGGGAAAAAAAAAAAAAACTCCAACATACTTAGCTTAAATGCTTAGGTCTGAAAATGTACCATTAAAAAGAAATTTTCAGATGTTTAATTAAGCTGTTAAGGTCTAAAATGTAAATAACCTGAGCCATCCATGTGGCATTGCCACCTTGAAGCCAGTCTTACCTGTGTTTTGTCGTCTTCCAGTTGATAGCTTCTGGACAGTCTGAAGAACATCCAAGGAAACTGCATGATCAGCCTGTGTACTTAAGCTGTGACTTGGGATCCACTCTTTGTCCCCTGGCAATTAAAAAGAAAAGTGAAATAATATAACATGCAGTAAAAGGGGCCTGATATGTTCATTGTATTACTGAACATTATCCTTAACAATACTATATATATGCACATACATTATGAAACAGTAAATTTCATAAAAATAAACTAAAAGCAAATAAATTAAGATTGCTGAAAATAAAAACTAAACTGTCAATTATAAAAATAATACACTTATAATAGGAAGAAATAATTCAGACAATAGATAGCAATGCAGTATAAGATATAATCATTTTCTATTTTATTTTGTGTTTGAAACATTTGGAGACACAGATGGAGAGAGAGACCGATCTTTCATCACCTTATTCATTCTCCAAATGCTAGAGTAGAGCCAGATGCAATCCAGGAGCCAGCAATCAATCCAGATGTTCCACATGGGCACTAGCACCTAACTGAGCATCAGCGACCATCTCCCCTGGGGAACAGTGTGCGAAGGCAAGTGGAGCTGAGACCCAGGCTCCGAACTCTAACATGGGATGATGTTCCACATGGGCACTAGCACCTAACTGAGCATCAGAGGCCATCTCCCCTGGGAACAGTGTGAGAAGCCAAGCGGAGCTGAGACCCAGGCTCAGAACTCTAACATGGAATGGGATGCTTTAACAACTGTGCCTCATGCAACTCCACCTCACCCCCCTGGATTATGCAAGAATAATCACACGTGAACAAACGACTCAGAAACAATAGGTTATTGAAGAATATAAATAACACAATGACTTAAATTTTAAAAGGAGCAACCAAGTCACGAAGCAATCAAAACTTGAGTATACCAATGCCCTTTGAAAAGCTTGTGGATAAATGCAAGAAAAAATAAATTTATTTTGGTCAAAAGTTTTGGAAACTCATGTCATTCTCTAGAAACTTTCAGAAGACTCATGAGAAGTATAACTATCAAGCAGCTTGAATCAAGAATCAAAAATCACAGACTTGCCCATATTTTAGGATTTACTAGTAAAAGAATCCACATCAGTTCTCCTCAAACTTTTCTAAATTCTGAAAAACAAAACTGTTCCAATACCAAAAGTGAGCAAAACAGTACAGAAAAAGGACCAACTAATTAGTATGCTTAATGAGCAGTGAAGTAAAAGTTTTTAACAATACCTGAGCAGACAAAATTCAACAGCATGTTGAGTGCTATGCACCATGACCAAGCATAACATATTGCAAAAATACAACAGTAATTCGACATAAGAAAATCCAACAGTATAATTAATATAATATAGGAAAACAATATAGAAATGCCTCGGTTGATGCAGAGAAGACATTTGACAAAATTAAATACTCTTAAAAAGAATATTCAACAAATAAAGAATAGAAGGGAATTATTTCCACACAATAAAATCTCTATAGAAACCCACAGAGAACACTCCAACTGATAGTGAAAAAGCAAAAGCTTTTCCTCTTAGATCTAGAACAAGGCAAAAAAGCATGCTTTCGCCACTTTTATAGAACACTTAGAAGCTTAAGTATTTAGACAAAATAAAATAATCATGCAGATTATAGGATAAATAAAAATATCTTCATTAGCAAATAATATGATCTCTGTTTA
Organism: Ochotona curzoniae; assembly: GCF_017591425.1. Classification (NCBI taxonomy): domain Eukaryota; kingdom Metazoa; phylum Chordata; class Mammalia; order Lagomorpha; family Ochotonidae; genus Ochotona; species Ochotona curzoniae. Next base: position 168,459 of record NW_024466400.1, read on the forward strand.
CCAAAAAAAAAAATGCTAAACATGAGGTTGGCATGGTAGTTTAGCAAGCTACTCCTCAAGAGCAGAGCTGGCATCCCATTGAGACACAAGTTTATATCCCAGCTGTGCCACTTCCCATCCAGCTCCCTGCTCAAGGCCTGGGAAAGCAGCTGAGGATGGCCCAAAGCCTTGGAACCCTGCACCCACGTGGGAGACCCAGAAAAAGCTCCTGGCTCCTGGCCTCGGATCAGTCCACCTCTGACTGTTACAGCCAACTAGGGTGTCAACCAGCACATGGAAGATTCTCTCTCTCTCTCTTTCTTTCTCTCTCTCTCTCTCCATTCGTCCCTCTGTCCCTTTTGTCCCTCTCTCCCTCTCTCTTACTCTTTCTCTCTCTGACTCACCCTGGTTCTGTCCTTAAAGCGTCCAAGCAAAATAATTTAAAAAGAAAAAATAAAAAACTAAACTCAGTAAGCAAAACTCATATTTCTACATACCAACAATTAAAAAGAACATGAAAAAGAAATTGAGAAAGAAAGTCCAATTGTAATAATTATAAAAAAAAAACCACTCAGGTTTATTGGCCCATACAGTAACTATTTTGTGTTTCCACAATACATAAATGTATGATTTACTTAAACATGTGACTTATAAGCTTGCATAGCAAAAAATGTTTCATTTATCATGTTGACATTCTCACAGAAACATCATAACTTAATGAAGAAGTCATTTGCACTTGGAAAAGAGCATTTTTCTGGTTTAAAATATTTCCGACTAGGACAACACTCTTAGAAAATCTTGTTCCTAGTATTTTTTTGTCACAACATTCCAGAGGCACAGGGATTTCCCCTCCATATTTTTATTCTCCACTACAGAGATTTTCCTAAAATTACTGCAATAGAATAATCCTTCAACAACAGACACAAGTCCAAAGTTCTGTTATTTAGTGTATCACAGCATTGTAGGCATGGACAATAATGAATTGTCTAGTATCCTATTGTCAAGGTACATTTAACAATTTCATTGGGAGTCATCCTTTTTATTCTGGAGTGAATACATACTGGAATGTCTCTACTTCCCTATATGATAATCAAATGATTTTTACAAGATGCCTAGATCTACTCGGTAGGGATACGATAGTTTTTTCAGAGACATACTGCTAGACGACTCAAAGCATATGCAGAACTATACTAATTCAAATATACTAATTCGCCTTAAAAAGGATGGAACTTTTGTCATTGCTAAGCCACAGTATTTTCATGGAGAGCACAAATAAATCTAAACTCAGCCTCCATTTGTAATTCAATGTTAATAAAGAAGGGATTTTGTATTTTTTAAAGGTTTATCTTTTCTTGGAAAGGCAGATTTTACAGAGAGAAAAGCAGATACAGAGAGAAATCTCCCAACAACTGGTTCACTCCCCAAATCACTGTAATAACCAGAGACGAACTGATCTGAAGTTCAGAGACAGGAGTTTCTCTGAGATTTTCCATGAGTTTGCTGCGGCCCAAGAACTTGAGCCATCATCCACTGCTCTCCCAGGGCATAAAAAGAGCTGGAATAGAAATGGAGCACTGGGACGCCAACTGATGTCCATATGGGATACCAGTGATAGCAGATGGAGGATGTGTGTGCTATACCACCACATTGGCGGTATATAATACCACATTTCATTCTGAAAAAGAAATTCTAAAAACAAACAAATCCTATTTCCATTTGAGCAATGACATTTCAAACTGTGCTCCTAAGAGTAATTGATGGGTACACGAGAGAAGCTAGGCAGACAATACTTCAGACTGTCTATGTTCACTTTTGCTAATGCTTTAGTGTGTGTGTGTGTGTTTTATAGAAAGATATTCTGACACATGATGCAACATGAATGAAACTTGGAGCCATTGCAGAAAGTAAACTAAATGAGTTACACACATACAAATACACATGAACCCAAAAACAATATGATTCTGTTCTTATGAAGTAATCAAAATCATACAAACAAAATGTGGGGTTGGAGGAAGGGGAACGGTGAATTACACTTTTCTGAAAATAGAATTTTATTATTGAAGATGTAGAGTTCCATGGAAGAATGGTAGTGGTGGACACAATATGGTAAATGATTTTAATATTATTAAACTACACCTTTTAGGAATGGTTAAGGATAATGAGGTCTGTCAAAGCAGTGAAGATACAGTTTGACATATTCACATTCTATATCATACAGCCCAGTTTGAACTCAGCTTCAGATTACACAGGGTAGCAGGTGCGGATGGCTCAAGTGATTGGCCACCAGCCTGGGAGATCGGTGTTATGTCTGGCTGCTAAGTTTAAACTGGCACAACCCTGGCTACTATAGGCAATCAGGTAACCAGCAGGTGAAATCAATGTCTGTCTGTCTCTGTCTCTCCATCTTCCTGTCTGCTGCTTTGCTTTTCAAAAGCACAGATATCAGATTTCTCAGAAATTTCACCAGCACTGAGATTTTGAGATTAGATTTTAAGGAATCATTATATTTTTACTAGGACAACATGACAGAACTGTTTCTACTATTTTATAATTCAATAAGGGCAACACTTCCAAGACTTACAAATACGCTTTCCCCAGTTTCATTATAATAATTTTTTCACATTATACTAATAGCCTTAAATATGAATGCAAGAGAATATTTCAGAAAGTTCATGGAAAATGGAGTTGAAGCATAGGTTTATTTAGGACACAAAAAATTTGAAATGCATTCATAATGTGCTCATGATACACCTTTTCCATGAATGTTTTGAATACCTCACATATGTCAGCACATACAAGATCAACAATTTAAGCTGGGCAAGAAAGAAATTACTACTTTTATTGAACTAACTTCTCCAGTATTTCAGAAGATCAGAACTGTTTTAAAAGAAAATGAGTTAGAAATGTGTTAGGTCCACTGATCATTTCTGATTACCTGCAAATGTATTCCTGTGTGTGGAACAGGTGCATGATAAGCTACAAGAAGGTGAGTTGACTTTTTCATTTGTACCAAAAATAAAGAATCGCTCAAGTCCTTGATATTTTTGAATTACAGGCTTACTTCTGAGGGCTATTTCTTTTAACTGCTAGGAAACAAAATATTCAACAAAATTAAGTTTATTTTCTACCTCATCAAAACAAGAAATTACAATCTCTCATCAAATATCTATAGACTACCCGGTATGAATGCTGCCTTCTTCAACTTTAGGTTCTAATAGTAAGGACAAAATAGCATATATATATAGATATACATATATGTGTGCGTATATATATATATATATATATATATATAAACCACAATTAACTGAAAGTTGTCTTAAATCAAATGGTGATAGAAGTTCATAAAAATACGATTTAGCTTTCCCTTCTCTCCTTTACCTATTTTCTTCCCTTAGTGTCTTCGGCTCATCAGTTATGTTGGAATATACATTATCCTGCCTGCATCTTGATGTCATTCATTCCATTCGCCACAACACCGGTATTGTGACATAGAACACAAGCATCTTAACCATTAATGTAAACCCTCATTCTCAAATTCTTAAATATGTTCTTATTCTAGAATAGAGTAGAACTGATATTAACCCATACATATACACCACAAACGTACAGAAGAATCTTAAGGAATTCAAAAGTAACAGAAGTAGGTAGGATTATAATACAATCCAAGCGGCTACTGGTACTAACAATTCTTAATAAATATACTTTATATCTCAATACAGTAAGATCCAATGAATTAAACAATGCAAAGCACCGTGCTATAGGTCTATATGAATTTATAAATCACATGAGAAAATATAAAATCTAGTGATTACTCAGTGGAGACTATCATTCAAAGACAAGTCCAGCTTCACTGCTTCCAGGTGGCTTCCCTGCTTTTCCCAGGTAACAATCAACCACTGAATTCCTTTAGGTCTAATGGAGCTCATATTTGGATTCTGTACTTGTAAATCTGCTTTAAAAGGCAGGCTTAACATATGAGAAAATGGTGGCAATAGCTTGTTTTGATTTTATCCAAATTCACCAAGGTACATGTTGACGCTTTCAGAATCAAGGAACTGGAGCCATATTCTTCCCAATTACCTACCAGGTACTAGGTAGTTGTTCTTAATGAAACACTCAATTCCTGAAATCAAAAGCGGAAACTAAGTGGCCTAACTACACTCGGATGCCAGCACACAGCACTGTTGAAAACTGACGCAGCTTCCAGAAACACAAGTTTGCTACTGCAGCAAAATAGATCTAAATGTAAAACAAAACAAAACAAACAAACAAAAAAACTTCCGCTGGTGGAATGAATTCTACTGTGGTAGAAGGAGAATAAAAAAATCTACTCATAAGGGCTAGGAAGAAAGTAGATCCAGTGACCTAAGTATTCTAGAAGGATTCAATCTAAGAACTGTGAAGTTCTAATTCTTCTGAGGGTGTGGTGGGGAACAGCTGGGAGACAGCACCCCACAGCACTGGGCAGATGTGACCTCACGTTGATTTCCTAACTTAGTGCAAGCACAGCTAACCACAGCTATCTACTTCTGCTTGCTAGCTGATTGGTTTAAAAAGTGGTTTGAACTTAAGCTGATTGGATAATTTTTACCGAGCACCTCCTAAGTTAGTTGGATGATTTGTATCACGTGCCAAAAAGAATGTGATCTGCTGATAGGATAGCTTGATAAAAAATAATCCCTGATTGTAAGATATCCCTAGGAACTTAAAAAACCCTGACTTTGGCCTTGGCAATGGAGGGGATCGTTCCCTGAGTACTAAAAGGCAATAGCAGTTGTTGCCACTTGTTGCAACAAAGACTCCGCCTAACATCCTGCACTGGTAGCCAGCAGGATCTCCCTCGCTCGCCCTAACAATGATGCTTTAGAAAAACTTCCTTATTGGTGGGTCCCTGGAGGCCACCACTGGTTGTGGAGCCTTTTAAATTCTTCCCAACTATGACCCAACACCTTCACTCATGTCGGAGGCTGGTGAAAAAGCTGCTCAACGAGAATCTTGTCTCTTCAGTTTAAAGCCTATTGAAAGTGGCAAACAATTTTCTGTAAATATGCATTATTTTTGCCCTCAGATAAAATCATCTTGGAATATGTTAAATGTTGTTTATTAAAAATGATAACATGCAAGTTAGGGGCCATTGGTCTATTGAAGACTCCTTTGAAACCCCGAAACTTCGCATTATACTGCTGAGAATTCAAGGATGTTTAGGATCCACACTGGAGTGCTTGGGATGAAATTACACACGTATCTCCAGCCCTGTCGATGAATACCCTGGAAGGCAACAGGTGTTGGAGATCCAATGGTTGGAGTTCACAGATCCTGCTTTAGGCAGGTCAACCCAGGCTGTTCTGTGCAATTCAGGAGTGAACTCAGTGATGGAAGAAGTCTTTCTCTGGCACTCTGCCCTTCAAACAAATAAAACATAAAGTAAACCAATTGGAAATTTGAGTCCTATGACACATTCTTCCTGCAAGACCTCCGAGTGAACACCCACCATGAATAAAGCACTAATATGAAGGGCTGAGTTTACTGTGACCTAGTGGAAAACAGAACATTCACGGAGCCACTTCATGATGGTATTTTTGAGGGTTTCAGCTGGTGAGGACTTTATGCATCACAGGCATTTAACTTGTTTCTTAAACTAGCTTCTGTCACAGCATGCTTTATGTTAACCAATTCTGTAGTGCTAAATGGAATACAGCAGGAATGTGTCCTAAACAGGTGCACCTCCCTGTTAACGAACATCCTAACTTAGTAATACCCCTTTTGCACTAATTAGAAAGGCTGGTATTACCCTATAAAAGAAAAAAAAAAAGGTGCACTCCTGAAATTCAGGCGTGCGGTGAAAGTCACAGCCATCCTGAAGATTCAAATCAACTGAGAGAACTGGAAATTAGGTGACATGCAGATCACTGAATCAATCGCCTAACTGGAAAGCTCTCGTGGAAACGGGACCAGAATGTAAGCACCTGAGGGCAACACATGCTTCCCTACTCCTCCCTGAACTGAGAGAGGTAGGAAACACTTTCCATGAGTGTACAACACACAGACTTGGAAACAAGAAGCAAGGATGGCACTGCATGAAGAGCTCACTGGAAAAGAAAAGATGGGAGAGAGGAGTTAAGGAACAAATCCAAACGGACATGGGTTCTCCAAAGCAGAATAGCAGACACACTTTAAAACCCCAGACAAAGGGAGTGCCCAATCAAAATATTAGAACCTGCAGATTCTTTTCAACATCCGTAAGAATTTTATTAAGACATTCTGATTGACCTACTAATCTGGTGACAGTGATTCTGAAAACGCTGATAATTATTCCTGAGTACTCATTATAAATGAGGGCTTCCAACAGCTCATGAGGAAATTGAATTAGCTTATTTTGATGCAAAACCCTTATGAAATCTATACATAATTTTTATAATATGATTTCCCATGACTTGTAGAAGATAACTTTTACAAAACACTGCTCATGTAATCATTTGGAATGTGAATTTTAACAAAGGTACACACTTTTTACAAAAGTAAAAGGGTAAAAACACAATTACTAGATTTATAAGAATTGTTTTTCTTAATTACGAAATACACTTAAAATGTAGTTGCATACATAGCACATAACTTGGGCATATAATTTAGTAATGGTAGTTAAGACTTCATTGCAGATAACTAATCCAAGCAATTTTAGGGCTTAACAGATTTAGTTACACCATTGTATTGATACCGATATGCTGTATTCAAAATACAAGTTTTTGAGAATTACTGCTTCTTTTTGGAGCCATAAGAAGCTGTATTAAATGTCTGCAAAAATATGGCATTTATATTCACAGTATACTTTTACACTTAAGTTTTAAGAACCTTTTTTGATGTATTCATGTTAATCAGGAAAATTTTGCTTTATTTATTGTCACGAGTACATTGTTTTTCCTTAAAACAATTACCATATTACATCACTCTGCATCTTGCCAAATGTCCTTTAACATGCTTATAGATACTATTCTTTATTATTTTACTAGAAGCTTTTAATTTGTCCAGTGTTTTTTCCATGCTTATTGAGATATTCTTAGTTTCTTTCTTGGGTAAGATTGAAAATTTTGGTTTATTATTTTTAAGCACATTTCATAGTATCTGAAAGGTGAGATACAGATAGGCCAGCCGACACATCTGCCATCCTCTGGTTCATATTCCAAATGCCCACAGACTCAGAGCTAGCCCATGCCAAAGCCAGAAGCAGGAATGCCATCTGGGTTTTCCATGAGGGTGGACTGGCCCAATAGCTGAGCTATCTCATCTGCTACCTCATGCACTAGCAAGAAACAGGATCAAAAGGAAAGTATTGGGACAGGAAATTTCAAGATAAAATGTGGGTGTCTTCTGCGTCAAATATATCATTTATATATTTGCATATAAATATCCTATATAATGATACATATGTATGTGTTATATATGATATATACATATACATAGTCTCATAATAAAACCACTTAGGACATCCTGGCTCAGTGAAATTTTAATTCAGATACTGAATAATTAGATACTATCGATTCTGTAACAGTTGTTTAAAATTCATCTACAACACTTATAGGCTTTTTATAATGAAAAAGGAGTTAGGAGTAAGACATACATAGGTTAGTTTAAATTCTTGTCCAGTTTTTGTTGCTGTAACAGAACATTTTACCCTGTGTAATTTGTAAAGAAAAGAAGCTTATGATTTTGGAAGTTGGGCAGTAAATTATCCAGCTGTAGTGGAGCTTGCATGCTGCAGCCTTCCATGGTGGAAAGTAGAAGACAGAAAGGGAGCACTACACCGACTTCTTCGCTTACGATGGCTGCCGTCTCGAGCTAAACAGGTCCTTTACAGTCTCACAGCTCTTAAAATGTATGCGTTGGGGATCAGCTTTCCAGTGTATGAGTCTGCAGGACACACTGGAACAGCAGCAAATTGTCGTTGGTAATTCAGAAGAGAGGCTATTCCTAGTGAGGTGGGAAATTGCTCAGATGTCTCAGAACAGAAACTACAGTAGTTTCTCCAGGACCTAAGACAGTTCTCCCTCAGCACGACAGGGAACACGCCTGTGTCCAGGACCTGAGACAGCTCTCCCTCAGCATGACAGGGGACACATCTGTGTCTCCAGGGCCTGAGACAGCTCTCCCTCAGCATGACAGGGGACACATCTGTGTCTCCAGGGCCTGAGACAGCTCTCCCTCAGCATGACAGGGAACACGCCTGTGTCCAGGACCTGAGACAGCTCTCCCTCAGCATGACAGGGAACACGCCTGTCTCCAGGACCTGAGACAGCTCTCCCTCAGCATGACAGGGAACACGCCTGTGTCTCCAGGACCTGAGACAGCTCTCCCTCAGCATGACAGGGGACACATCTGTGTCTCCAGGACCTGAGACAGCTCTCCCTCAGCATGACAGGGAACACGCCTGTCTCCAGGACCTGAGACAGCTCTCCCTCAGCATGATGGAGGACACTCCTGCTTCTCCAGGACCTGAGACAGCTCTCTCAGCATGACAGAGGACACTTCTGTGTCTCCAGGGCCTGAGACAGCTCTCCTTCAGCATGACAGGGGACACTCCTGTTTCTCCAGGACCTGAGACAGCTCTCTCCCTCAGCATGACAGAGGATGTTCCTGGACACTCTTACCATTCCAGCTCTAGTTTTCTTTAACTGAACTGCTTCTTTTATCTTTTGTGTTGAGATTATTGTTATGGTTGAATCGCTTTTTGATTCAGACTTAAAGTTCATTAATTTTCACTCTAGAGGAAGGCACCATCTGGGTTAAATTGTACAGTAAACAAGCGTGCTTTTTGTTCTTGAGAAAAGCACAATCTCTGACATTGTGTGTTTAAAGAAAGAAAGGAAGCAATCAAAAGTTTAGGACCAAGGTACTGCTTCATATATAAAGGTCAATCAAACATTCAAAATACTTGCATTGAAACTTTAAGTTGGTGGAATAAATAAAATGTTAAATACAAAATAAGCAAATTAATTTGTATCCGGGAGGATGAATTTAAATAAATAGCTTGTATTGTAGCAATTATAAGGAAGATCAGAGCAAGACAGAAGAGACAGAAGACAATTTCACAGCCAGCAAAAAAGCAAAAAATAATCCTGAGACTGCCTGCATGCTGCCTTCATTAAACAAGAGACTGTTTCCAAAGATGTAATTATTTCACCTTTACTAGTGACAACATTAAAAGTTGTAAAAATCTTACTCTACTCTTTATTCATCATAATAATCCATCACAGATATCCACTTGTCAAGATTACTTTCACCATGTTGGAATTTGTCCTTAAGTCCTTGAATTTTTTCCATTGGTAACTCTTAAATTACCTCATGATCAGATAAAGAAGCCTTTTATGCATTAAATGCTCTGTGTTTATGTGACACTTTCTTATGAAATTCCTTACAAACATTTTAGCATGATAAACAAAACAGACATTTACCAGCACTGAGTGTGCAGTTCTAGAATCTTCAAAGTCTGGCCTCTTACGCAGACTGCCAAATCCCAAAGATTCTTTCAAGTCTTGAGTTGCTTTCTCATCAATGGAAGGTTTTTCTGAATCTAGACTTTCCAAAGAATCCTCATGCTCAAGTGATACGCAGTGACAATCAGATTTCTGATTACTTTCTACATCTACACTGTTCTCTTTAACATTTCTTTCAGAAGCACTGCTTTCTTCTTTTAGGTCAGTGTCAGGAGAGTAAGCACGGGGATCCTCCATATTGTCCAAATCTGAACGTGGAGATTCTGCTGTTGAAAACGCACATGTATAAAGCATAAGTAGAAACACATAAATAAACTGTTCATCAACTAAGAGTTCTAGATGAATACTATAAACTAAATGTCATTTTTAACAATTTCTTTTTGAAATTTCAGGGTTAAAATAGCCTTACTGTGAATAATTTAACTCAAACATCCAAATGTTAATGAAGTAGCCTAATTGAAGGAGGCAAGATTTTGTTTTGCAAGGAAATCTTGAAATTAAAGCAAGTTTTAGTTTCATTCTGTGGTTTAATCCCACCTCCCCACTTGCTGTTGCCACTCAAATGTTACACAAAAATGCATAAAAGTAAAGCACAGGGGACATGTTTACACATGTGGCCTCTTTTATCTACTGTAACACTGAAAGTTAGAGGGCAAAGGAAAATCGACCAAGCAGTACTTATGGGACAAAAAAATGGGGAGCTGTGACAGCTGCCTCAGGAAGGCAGTAAAATGAGCAGGTTATCTTACTCACCTCGGTGTGTCTGCTTTGAATAAATCACTTGGTTTAGACCATTGGTTTCCAGTCTGGACACACAATTGGATCATCTAAAGGTATTCTAAAATTGAATCTGACATAGGAAACAGGCCTTTCACAACAATCTTTTTTCTACTTTCCCCAACTAAGCTTTCCCTTGATCACAATATGTATTTAGGGTGCTCAAAATTTGGTCTAGATTTTCTGAAAAATGACCATTTAAAAAAAATTGTGCCATGGTTTCCTTTTAAATAATACTATGTATATTGTTACGCAGATTGAATAAGACTTCATCTTATTGTTCCCTACTCTCTTTTCCAAATAAATATCCCTCTAAATTAGCTATCTAACATAGTAGGCTTGGACAAAATATTTCCAATTATGTAAATTCTGCTTTACAGCACAAGGACTTACCACAAGCAAATGTCTGTGTAACTTCACAGTTGCACACTACAACTTAGAGCTTTTAATGTCAACTACCACTACTTCATAAATATCTCAAAAGCTGTAAAAAATGAAATAACTTGTATCTCAGAAAAAATACTTTTATTAGAAAATATTGCAGAGGCTATTGAATACAATGAAATTTCCAGAACAATTCAGGAAGCTCCATCTGAAATCAGGAAATTACATGATTTAGGGAAGAAAAATATGTTGTATCTTACATTGAGACATCTCTCACTACTTAAAACATTTACAGGATTGAAAAATTCCATTCTTGAGATTCATTCTTGTTGGAAGGGTTAAAAAAAAAACTTTTAATTAAATTTAAATACAATAAAGTAAAGGTATAATAAAATTTATCCTATTCATTATAAACCCTGTTTGGTCATAAACTTTGCCTTTTTGTTCAACAATGATTAATTAATTATTCTAATTTGCCACACAGACTAGCTAATGAAGAAAAAGCTTGTGATCATATCTAGATGTGCAGAAAAAAATGGCTTGGAAAAGTTAAACACCAATTTATGATAACAACTAGTAAGAGAAAGTTACATCCTTAATCTGTTAACGTAAGGAGACTTAACAGCCAACATCCTACTTCACAGCAAGTATTCTTACTACAAGAAGGTCATTCTCTCACTCCTTTTCAATCCTCATGCCTGTTAATTATGAAACCAGAAACCTACACAAAATGTACACAAAACAAAAAGGAAGAAATAAAACTGTCTTGGTTCTCACATGATGTAGAAAGACAGTGTGATACAAAATTATCAAGCAAAACTAAATTAATGTCTTAAAAACCATTACTGAATAAGTGGATTAGATATTTAAAATATGAGATTATATTAGAACACCCCTAAAATGAAATGCATAGGTATAATGCAACTATATAAGCAAAACTTCAAAGTTCTAATAAAATATATAAAATAACAAGTGGACAGATATTCCATGTCCATGGATAAGCAGATCCAATATGGTCAAGCTGTTGGCTACTCTCAATTCAATCTGCACATTCAATGAAATCCCACACAAAATCTCACTTGATTTTGTGGATATTGACAAACTAATTCTGAAGTTATTTTGGGAGGAAAATAACCCACAAGAGCCAAGCAATCGAAAGGAAGCAGAACAAGTACTAGGACTGACAACTCTCCTGAAGAAGTATCAGTCTAAACAATCAAGACAATGATGCACTGAGAAAAATCAAAGGATCAAAGCAACAAAACAGAGAACCCAGAATAGGCCATGCAAAAATAGTCAACCTATCACTGACAAAAAGGCAAGAACAATAAAGAATTAATAAGCTTTTCAATAATTGGTGGCATAGAGAATGGACATTAACATGCCAAAAGGATTTCAGGAAGAAGTCAAAGAAAATCAGAGAATAGATGTAAGTTACAAACATAGGAACCCAGAGAAACATAAATGAATTTATGAATACAATAGCAAATCATTGATAAATCCCAATTAAGATTGTAGAATTTTAATTGATAAAATCTTAATATGTAAAAACTTCTACACTTAAAAAATATATAAGAAGAAGTAGTAAAATAAACAAAAAATACACTCTCCAGACAATGAGTAGAGACTCTGAAGACTGGGAGAAAACATTTGGAAAGATGTGCTTGATAAAGGAGCTGTATCCGAAACACATACACACACACAATTTTTTAGATCCAGCAACAAAAATTTTAAACCCAATTTTAAAACGAACAAAACTCCTGAACAGATACCTGAATAAAGAACATACACAGAGCGTAAATTAGCACCATATCTCCAACATTGTATGTTGCTACTGAATTGAAACTGAAACAAGAGTTATCATTGCACAGTTCTTAAAATGGAAAAACTCTAAAACACTGACAATACCAAATCCTGGGGAGGATGCAGAGGAGTAGGGGATGTAAACAGTTCCAGATGCATAGACAAACACTGGCAACATCTCACGACTAGCAAACTCTTCATGATCCTACAGTTATACTCATTGGTATTTACCCAGAGGAAGTTTAAAAAGTACGTCAAGCAGAATTTCACATAGACTGTTCATATCTGCTTCCCACCGCTGTCAAAGCTTGCAAGCAATAACACTAACATATTAACCTGATAAATAGCACAATGAGTTCCATCCATAAAACAGATCACAGATACTAAAAAAAGAAAGCTTTTGAGACTTTAAAAGTCATGGGAGAAAGCAGAGTAGATTGGTAAGTCAAACAAAACTATTTTAAAAATTCATATTTTGTGTGATCCCAATTATTTTATATTCTGAAAGAGGTAAAATTATGAAGATGACCAAAAAGCAAAGCAAAGAGAAAAGAAAAGAAAAGAAAAGAAAAGAAAAGAAAAGAAAAGAAAAGAAAAGAAAAGAAAAGAAAGGAAAGGAAAAGAAAAGAAAGGAAAGGAAAGGAAAGGAAAAGAAAGGAAAAGAAAAGGAATTGGTCCCCTGAACCCAATGAGAGAACTGGAAGAAGCTCCTAGCTCCCAGCCATGGACCTGCCCAGCTCTAACTGTTGAAGCGATCTGAGGAATGAGCAGATGGAGGACATCTTTCTGTCCCTCCTCCAGTTGTTGGAATTCTGCCTTTCAGGTAAAAATGTCATCATCATTGCCATCGTCGTCATTATCATCATTATAACCATCAGTAGCTGGGCTCTGGTTGTGTGGCAATATACAGGTGAAGCAGGGGAAGACCTTTAGGACAGACTGGCCCGAGTCAATGCTATATGTCAGACATTCTGATAAACAAAGCCTATAGAATATGCAGCGTTGGCAGCAAGATTTCAAGTAGCCTGTGGAACTTTGGCAATGTTACAATACAGGCTCATGAACATCCCAAACCAAATCAGTCTGGAGCAAGATCCTGACAATGCAGAATCTAAGTATTGTGAGGGCTAACAATTTATGATAACTCTTTATTTTCTGCTCAATTTTGCTGTGAAGGAAAAGGTGTTAGGAAAAAATGAGATTTTTGAAATGCATCTTTTAAGTAACATTTAAGTGGACATTCATTTTACCTTCTTCCCAGAGGCAATGAGAAGCCCTGTTCCAGCTCAAACAGCATTTGCTCTCTACAGCACATTTGGTCTCGTGTGTGTATGCTTGATTTAGTGGATTTGTAGTTGGAAATACAAGACTAGCACAATTACCATAGTGCACCATTGTCAACCTTCTGCTGACCAATTAGAAGGTATCCATCATGTTAACAATTAATTTTCAATAATGCCCCGGGGAACTTCTCAGATTCTTCAAGTAGGATGTGTTTATAGATTTTTTTTCTTACAATTTAGATCAAATATATTATTTCAAAGTAAATTTGAAAATTGTCTAGTTCCTATATTTCATATGAGGAAAAGAAAGTCTAATGGAAGTGATACATGCAAGGTCATTTAAAGATGGAGGGGAAACAATATCCGACCCCTGGCAAGTAATTCATGCTCTCTCTAAATGAAGACCTCACAACCTGGAAACAGGAAACACACATTTTTAGGTGCTGTTCTTAACTATCAACTGCATGGAAATTATCAGTACGAACAAATACACAAACAAGAATAAAACATTTTGTTTCTTTAGGCTTTACTTCATATCAAATTTAACAATACATTGAGCATTCATTCGGGGCAAAGAATTTAACACCAATGAGGGCTCAGGATGCAGTCCAGACCTTGGTCACTAACAGGTTTGCTCGATGCTAGTCTCACCTACAATAACCAGTAAAGAAATTGTAATTTGTTTTGTTATTCTTACAAACACAAAAATGCCTGTATAATAGAAACTTGTATGCTTCTACCAATCTTTTTTTTTTTTTTTGGAGTACTAAGTTTTCTGGTTTTAATATGACCTGGCAATATAGATTAGCATTTTATGGTTTGTGATAACTATTGCCTTTATTATCTATCAACACTCATTGTTGATGATTTTGTAAAAGTCAAAAAGGGCTACCTTTTATGTCATCTTTGCAGTGTGTAAAGCTGTTTCTCAGACAGAGATGCAAGTGAGCCATTTTTCCATTGTTGAAAACATGATGGTGGATGTCATTGTCATACGGGAAGCTATTCTTCTGATATTCATGAAATGTACAACTTTCACATTTTGGGAAAAGCAAAAGAATAGGATTGAGAGAAATAAAATTTCAAAAGTCACATGTCAGTAAAGCAAATATAGTAAATCTTCGTGTAATTAGAGTTATTTCCATTAATTTAGATTAGCTTGGACCTTACTGTGCCCACATCTTAAACCACAAGTAATAAACACAACGTAAACAAAGAATAAAAGATAAAATATAACTCACCTGCAAATTTCAATTCAAACTTATTTTTATAGCATACTGAAATAAATTTGATTTCTCAAATTTTCTGGTGTAAAACTTAGTTATTTTAAAACCTCATTGAAATGCAATGAAACCAAGACTTTATTACTATATAAATATATTATTAGTTCACCAATGGGCTAGCTATGCAATTTTAAAACCAGCATGTGGCATTTGTAGTATTTAGGTTTCAGTTTTCATAATTATTACCATTTATAAGCATAGTAAAAATTTAAATAATGTTCCCTTTGTATAAAATAATCCATTCTATTAAAACCTGATACTCATAATCAAGTCCTTTGTGCCAGCACAAGACTCGGAGTCTACTTAACCCAGAAGGTTCTTGCTGCACTGACATTTTGAATCTCCAGGAAACAAATCGAAACAATATTGTTCCGTGATACCTCCAAACCAAAGCTGGAATCCACTGCCAAACCTCAATCAGTATTTCTCCACTAATTCTAAAACTTAACTTGGGAGTCAGTCAAATACGGGGTAAGGAATAAAAAAAAAAAAAAAAAAAGAAAAAAGAAAGAAAAAAAAAAAAGAAAGCCAGAAAGCACAAATGCCAATCCTTCCCTAGGGATACAGTAGTGGACATAAACCTCTTATCGGAGCATAAAAAAAAAGAATGGATCTGCAGCCAAAATCCTGCTGGCAAAAGCAAGCTTGCTGCTGGATATGTGGGTCCATTTGTCTAAACATGAGGCTTACTAAAGCTCACAGCTGCTGCAAAATGTTTAAAACTTAACTCGTCTGAACAAAGAATTGTTATCAAGGTTATTTAATCAAAATAATATTGGATGGCCAAACCATCTGTAATCCTAAAACTTCCACAACAAACCAACTTGCAGTACATTTTAACAATAAAAATTAGACATCTAGCTATTACTTTTATGAATTCTACAAAACAATTGCTAAGCACAGCAGTAAACCTCACTCTTTAAAACATTTATCATAAATGAAAGTCGCAGAATTTGATTCCATGAATTTCTCATTTAAACAGGTGATTGCTCAGGGGGGTGTGTGTGTATTAATAAACGTTTGAAGAGATTTAACATATCTTACCATCGGTGATAATCTGCATCAGCCAATTCCACTTTGTAGGGTACAATGCTTCCTGGGTCTCCAAAATCCTCTTCACACGTCTTATTAAATACATGGGACAAAGTGTCAGTATTCTTTAAAAGCTTATTATACATTAACCAAGCTAATTTGTGGGTGACATCAGGACTGCACCAACTATCACTTAACACTTGTTCTGGGAGAGCTAAACACATTTAACTATCTATTTTTTTTATTTTAGTTGATCAGACTCAACATGATTTATGGATATGATTCTAAGAACATAGTGACCAGCTCCCCACTCCTGCTTCCTCTCCCTTCTATACTCCACGCTTTTCATTTTATTAACTTTACAATGTATTATAGGTTCACGCTGGTTAATACTTTCTAAAGCTTAAGGCGTAATACTGATGTAAGAATTGTAACGAGTTAAAAAAAAAAGTAAAATGAAACAAACAAAAAAATCTTAGTTTGGCGGAAATATAAACAATGGCTATAAACGCCACACCAGAAAGTTATTATTCCATCCAGTTACAGCAAATTATAAAGTTATCACAGACCATTAAAACTACAGCAGCAAGAAATCATTTCTTGTTTGTCTTTTAATGATTTATTGTATTTTTGTTTGAAAAGCAGATGTATTGAGGCAGGGAGAGAAATAGAGATCCTCCATTTGCTGGCTCGTTCCCCATATGTCTGCAATGGCTGGAGCTAAGCCAATTCGAAATCAGGGGCTAGCAGTCTCTTTCAGGTCTCCCATGTGGCTAAAGGGGCCCGAGAACTTGGGCCATCCTCTACTATTTCCTTAGGCCATTAACAGGGAGGTGGTTCAGACATGGAGCATCCAAGACAGCACCAATGCCCATAAGGGATGCAAACACTGCAAGTTAGACCATCACATTGATTCCAATAGTATAGTATGGGTATGATCAATGTATAAAACATTGATGACTAAACAGACATCTTTCCTCTTTTTTTAGCTCCCACATACAAAGAATTGTTTTTGAAGACATTTTCATTACTCACTTCTTAATTCTGAATATAAAATGAAGATATAAGCACTGGTAAACTTTCTATTAAATTATGTTGACTTATACGAGCTCTTATTGAACAATATGAAATGTAGCTATATGATTGCAGGCGAGCCTGTGCCCTGTTGGTTTAGTCTATCTGGCCTACGCTAAGAGCCAGAGGCCCTGGGTGGCTTCCAGCATGCCTAGTAACTCCGGGCCTTGGCATGCACATAAAATATTCCGGGGACCAGGTGTACATCTGGAGGTCTTCATGCCTTGTTGTTTGCCTAAACGCCCCACACACCCGGAGCCCACACAGAGGCACCCCAGGACTTGGTGAGCTCCTGTAGGCTCCATGGACAATTCTAGTAATGGGGATTGCTATTACTACCCCAGAAATTATCTTCTCTGCCTTACCTGATGTAAGCTTGTGCTTGATATATGGAAAGGCATCCCTCCAATCTGTCTCCGGCAATTCACCGTCACAGTATCTTGCCATATCCCCCACCTGCTTGCTCGGGTGGTCCATTGGCTAGAGACCACTGTGGCCCTCACCACATATGGTAAAAGTCTGTTTCTTAAAGAAATATAAATAATAATCTCACACTTACTTTGTCCAATTCGACTATCTTCAGAGATGGTTCTGGATTCTCAATGTTTAATTCTTCTACTGGAAGAAAAAAACTGGGTTTTCAATTGTGTCTTTAACCAGGAAGATGATAAAATCACATCATCAAGAATGTACTCTATGTGGTAGTTTCTTTACTTCAAAAATAAAGAAGGAGTAAAAGAAATAGTCACCCTGTGTCTACTTGCAATAACACAACCTCCACGCCAGATCCCGAAATATATATTTGAATTAATTTTTAAGTGGAACTATTTAAATTCAAGTGAAGTAAATCTACAAAAGAGTGTATGCTTTTTATCTGCAGATACAGTTACAAGATCCAGTTGAGACTAATACAACAAACCAAAGATAGATGCTAACTAACACTTGGTCTATAAATTGGCATTAAACAATTTAAAAATATCAAACTGCAGCTTGACTGACCATCTCTGTCTTCATCAGTTTCCATCTGAGAACACTGGACCTCCCCAGAGGTTGTGCACAGGGTTGTAAGTGTACCAGGAACCACACCAAGAGGCCGCTCCGGTGGAGTTCTACAAAACAGCAAAGCAGCAATTCAAAACCTGACATGCATCACTTCAACTGCCCTGCAAAAGATCTCACTATCTTTGCCAAATGGATGAGCATACAGAATCAACGATGAAACTGTATCGGTTCTTTAACTTATGAAAAAAAAATAGGATGGTGTAACAGAATATTAACATACCAAAACAAATCTGTAAATTAACTAAATATCACAAAAGAATCTTAAATGACACATTAATTTTTTCTCTTAAGATGAAAGTAAAAGTTATGATATGAGGTAGTACTCACTGAAAAGAACTAGAAACCTGCCATATTATTGACAAACCTTAACGGACAATTTCTAAGGGAACCTGAGAGTACTCATGGGTTGAACCACTACCACAAGATCAAAGGGAGGACCCTTCAGCATCTGTCACACGGTAAGTAACAAAAATTGCTGAAACTCTTTAACAACATAGATTAATGTAGATCAAGATCAAAATCACAAAGAAGCTGTAGTGACATCATAATCTCACCATCTATGAGACAGACATACCCTGCCTTTGGTATTCTAACAAAAAGATTTTTTTTATTTTTAATTTAGTTTTTATTTGAAAGGCAGAGTTAGAGATTCCACCTGATGATTCACTGTGCAAGTGGTCACAATGGCTGCAGATGAGCTGAACAGAAGCCAGGAGCCAGAAGCTGTCCCAGGTCTCCCTCGTGGATACATGGGCCCATGGACTTGAGCCATACTCTGCTGCTTTCCCAGGTCATAATCGGGGAGAAACCAATACTCAAATGGTGCCCTCATGGGATGCCAGTGCCAGAGGCACAAGCATAGCCTGCCATGCCACGGCGCCAGCCCCAACCCACTGATATTTTTTACTCAAAGCATATAAGGGCAGTCTAATGTTGAAAAAAATACATATGACAGTACCCAAGTGTGCAGATTCAGTGAAACATCTAGAAAATATATTTTGAAATATTGAGGTCATATCAAACAGAAAGGCTGAATAACTGAAACAGAAATGGAAATAAAACAAGACATGGAGACAACCCCGGAAGCTGCTGAAAGAGGAACGGACATAGAATCCAAGACACATCTACGCAATACTGCTCAGCCATCAGCAGCAATGAAATTCTACCCTTTGCTACAAGATGGTCCTGACTAGAAACCACTATGCTCAGTGAAGGAAGCCAATCCCAAAAGGACAAATATCATATGTTCTGTTTGATATAAAGCAACCTTCATATAAAACATAAGATAAACACATATTAGGTAAACATGCATGCCTCTATACCAAGAAGTGAAGATGCAGTGCACCTTAGGTCTCTGACATAAGATGGACTCCAACGAACCTGCTACATATATCTTTCCAGTAAGGTGCTGCACTTTCTACCATTGTCTATATCTACTGCGTCAGAATATACTTAGAGAATGATGCACTTGTCACTGTTGCTGCAAGACAATTCTATTGTAATAATACAGGGAGAATCAGTGTGGGGGAAGGGGAATGAGGAGGGAGGAAACAAAAAATCCTGTGCCTAAAGAAAAAATCAAATAAAAATGTTAAAATTGATGAAATATCTAATTGGATGAGATTAGATTGGATTCTCAAACAAGATAAGGGGCATCAGTGGAATGATTGGTAAATCGAGGGCTTATCCAGGATTAGTTTGCCAATGTCAGCTCCTTGGTTTTGACAAAGGCATCACAGCTGTTTAGGACATTTGGTCGCCGAAACCTGAGTCAATCATACCTTGGAATTCTTTGTATTATTTTGAAAATCTACTGTATATTTTGTGTCATAATTTTAAATGCTTAAAACTTGCTATATTAAAAGGCAGTTGAAAGCATGGTATAGATATTAATCTTTCAATGAGAAGTATTAACGGAAATAAGAGAGCTGGCTTTCAGAATCTGAAGAGATTATATGAAGAGGAAAAAACAATATGGGTTATTTGTTCAACATGGGTTTTCTTAATGGCATGCTATAGAATGAAGCTTAGAAACTAGATAGAGACAGCTTATAGCTTGCTAGGAGATGTCACGCTAGGCAGAATATTCTGAAGATGGAATGGCTGCTCACAGGAGAGTGTGTTGTGTGCCTGAAGAAAAGCAAGGACTCAGAGACCCCTCCTCAGGCATGCTGCGGAGAGTTCTTCCACCTGTGCATGCCTCAAACTGAACCCAGGAGGGAGCACCTCCGCAGAAGGCCACCTGGGAGCTATTGGAAATTCAGGAGTGCACTCATCCTGGCCCTACTTCAGATCTACTGAGCAAGAGTTGGCACCTTCTCCAGGTGCTTGGCAGAAAAAGTGCCATGTGGGCAGCTCTGCTGTCTGGAAGCCTGAGATTGTGGCTTTTGAAGATACCTCCAGTGGCCGGCTTTTCGTGGTGGTCAGGACGTCACCTCAGGTATCCATGGGCCACGTCCGTGTGCAAGGGTTCAAGTTCCAACTCCTGTCCTAACTCTAGTTTTCTAGTAATGTACACCCTGGCAGAGCCACAGCCAGTATTCAAGATCTTGGGACCCTGCTGGCCGTATCAGACACCTGGGCTGAAATTCAGGCTTCTGGTCTCAGCTTTGCTTGGCTATAGACATTCCAAGCACTTGGATGGGACATCTTTATCTGCCTGTCCCGGCCTCTCTTTCTCTGTGTGTTTCTCTGCCTTTCAAATGAAAAAATTACAAAGAAAACAAAATAATTAAGGTATCTCCCGGATCTGAGAATCTATAGACCTTATCTAATACGATCATGATGGCTACACTTTATATACTCATGTATAGTTTTGGTTTAACATCATAATACTTTACTTTCCAACTAATTTATGAAGTAGTAGGTGTAATGATATAATCTTTGACTAAAATATCTTTGATCACTATTAAAGGTCTAATTATCTCAAAAGTAGATTCTGAATTGCTATCTCAAATACTTAGGCTAATGTGAAAAGCTGACAGCAATATAATCTCATTTATCACTCTGTGTTTCCTGATTATCTTAAGGTTTGTACCATTTTGTGCTTTTCCCCCAACATATTTCTATTTCTCAAGGCAAATTCTAAATTAATGAGGCATTACAAATAAAAATAGAATTAAAATTCTCAGAACAGTAGAAGCTTTAGAGGGATTTAATACTGCCTTAAGTTACTTATGCAAATATGAAAATATCAAGTTGCTACCAGAGTCATGTCATAAGCAAGAAACAAACAGCTTTAATGTTTGTTAATAATATTAATAACAATTCAAAAAATACCTCCTGTGTTTCTTAAGCCAGAGTTTTTCCATGTAGGATAGACTGTCTTCTTTAAATTCAATATGAAGTGGTTCTCTCCAAATTTTCAGAGTGGTTTGCACCTCACATTCTTCCAAAGCTTCTGTAAAAATCAATATAACGTAAGTGTGTGAGTTAAAGCAAGCATGTGTATAAGTTACTCCATCTTCTGTATCTCTCCCCCAAAATACAGAACACACCATTTTGAAGCACATATGATTCGATATCTATTAAGGCAATGAATTATGATTTAAATAATGCTAAGCATTAAAAAAATGATAATTTACTGATTATTTTGGTGAGTGTTCTCTTCAATAATCCCTTAAAACAAAAGCTCTTACTATTCACAAGGTTCTTTTTTATTTTAAAGCAGATTTTTAAGTGAAAAAGAAAACTACAAAACTCATTGAACATTCTATAAGCGCCTGCATTTAGGAAGCCACAAATTAAAGCCACTGCCAGTAACATTTGCACATGATGGGAAACAGCAAGCATGTAGTAAGCATGAGATTTAAGGAGACAGTGGTCCTCCTGAGTCAAAACCAACATAGGGATTTATTTCTAGATGTTCAAGAGATGACTGAAGTACGACTAAATTAATGTCACTATTCAGATATCCTCAAAATGAATAGAACCTTCTAAGAGAAGGCAGCATAAATCCAGGATTTACAGGAGAGGGAAATCGGAAAAATAAAGACAGAAAATTATGTTTTTGAACCTGAAAACTAGGACGTACCCCAATCTCATACTGCGAACTTCATTAGTTTCTGGTTGCACCCAAACACTAAACAACAAATATTAAGAGAAGTCATTCTCTCTATAGTCTTTCCAAAAAGAGAAGCCGGGTTTAAAAAAAGGGGGGGATAAAATTCAGAGAAAAAACAAAATCCACTAAACTTAAACCTTTACTGAGTCTTCCTTCTCACTGTTCACAAAATGTTAATATGAAAGATGTGAAGGAGAAAAAGAAAGGAAACAAACAAAACAGGATTCACTTTGTCCCCTACGCTCGTCGAGGCCATTGTCGCCGTGCCAGAGGCGCAGCTGCACAGCTACAAGGATGTTAAAGCCGTTGGTCTGGGATTCACTTCTCTCACTGCCAATGTCACACACTCAGGGAGGTGACCTGGGGTTAATTTGCTTGTGAATAGATTGATTACTAAATCTTTCAGCAAATAGACTGATCATATTTCCAGGAGGACAACATTCAGCAGTGTATTACATTTAACAAGGTAGCTCTTATTTAGTATGCTTATCAGCAAACATTATATGAATATTTGTGGCAGAGCTCATGGGAATTGCCACAAAAGCCATGTCATTTGAGTTTTGATTTTCCTGTTTTGATTCATGATTTGGTGGCTACCTTTTGTGAAGAGTGCCAACTTCTCATGGATAATTGATATTTTCCTTAATCACAAGTGAAAAAGTCCTAAAGTCGAAGTATGCCAATAGTGTTTGGAGGACAAGCAGGAGTCCAGGGTGGCTGGAATCAGTCTAGGCGAGGGTAACAGGTTTGAAGGTCCCTGGAAGTCTGTTCTGAGAAGTACTGCGACAGAAGCAGAAGATCTCGTCATCCTGAAGCAGCAGCACAGGAAGAGGGAGCGTTCGTGCTTCTGCCGAGACCCTCCCTGTTCAGCATGCTGTGTCTCCGACTGACAAACCCAGCAAGAACTCGCACAGGGCAGGTCTGGGGAGCCGGTGTCTGTGGACTCAGAACCAAGACCAGAGAGGTAAGGAAGGAGCATGGTGGACCAACATGGGAGGAGACAAGGAAATCAGAAAAGTGGGGAGCTGCCAAAGAATTGCAGAGGTTTCATTATAGCGACATTGCTGATCGAATCCCAAATTCAAACAAATGACCACTGATGGATTTCACATAAGTTAGCAGAAAAAAAAGGTGGTAGAAAAAACATTGATTATTCCATATGAAACATACTTAGCAACGTTCTCCATTTTTGAATGTTTCTGAAGCCCACATTGATTCCATTATTAGATTTAGCATCCTTTAAAACCCATTCCAAGTTCCCTATATTCTCTGCCAGTACCTTCACCACTTTTGTTTCTCCAAGAAGTTAAGAGCACAGGAGCCCCGCTGTCAGTGCTGCCAGTTCCCATCCAAACAGTACCACCAGATAAAGGAGCAGTAGGATTGCCCTCCTGTGTTCCAGATTCAAGCCATCTTTTCTGGTTATGTAGAAGTGACCCATGCATCCAACGGTAGTTGTGCTCCAACATGGGCAGTAAGTTGCACCTTCCCCATTCTTATTATTAATTCAGTGATAATAAGATCCAGCAGATAAGGTGGTAATCCTAACAGCTCATTCCATGAGAACATAACTAGGGTTTTATAGGATATAAAGCCCTGTAGGAAATGTACCTCGATTTCACAAGGCATTGTCTTCTGATCTGAGTCACGTCGGCCCTTCAAGAGGCCCATTCCCTAAACCCACTAAGCAAGCTAACTCTAGATAATGCCGCCTATGGTAAGATAGCACATTCCTTCGTGAGAACTGTACCTTTTTCACAATAAAATGAATGCCCTGGCCTAAGGTATTGTTGAATAAGATATCATGGTGATTAAATAAAATCCTTCTGGCCGACACACTGTAGGCAGTAAAAGCAAATTTTGTATGAAACCTATAGCTATTCCCATAAAAACCCATGTGTCCTGAGTCCATGATGGAAAGAATCTAATAATTATCCTGGGACAGATATCCTGGCTCACTAACTCTCTCAAGCATCATATTGTCATTCTAACATATAAAAATTATCAAACATGTAAAACAAACCACAGTCCTTTCAGCCTACTCAATGCTGGAAAGCAGGGGAGTCCAGGCAGCTATGGGATGAGCTTATAAAAGGCAGATTTTTATTCTATTCTAGAAAAAATAAAATTTTCTGATTCCTTTTACTGATGGAAATAGAACAGAAAAGAATTTGTTAGGTCAGGAACCAGACAAAACACAGCCAGATCTGACCGTGGGCAACGTTTGCACGACCTGTGAAATAAGCATAGTTATGTTTGCAATGATTGAGAAATATGTAAAGTTCAAATTTCTGTATTTATAACTTTTTACTGAAACACACAGTCATGAATTTACTTATGGTCTGTGACACTGTTCATGCAACAATGGCCAGGCTGAGTGGAAGTTGTCTGGAATACTCTGAAGAGGCTAACATATTTATCATCCAGATTTTAAAAAGGTTAACAGGTTCTCTGGGTCTGTTACAACTATTGCCAATCTCAAAGCAACTGTCATTTGTACTATTGTAAACAACCAAGTTGCTGGCAAAATCGTCAGTCTGATATCACTGGCTTTTGTTTCAAAGGACAAATTAAAGGGAAATATTTCCAAGCAGTTTCCCTCCATCTTTCAACCTGATTAATGCATTGATCTCTGTAATTTCCAGAAATATAATATTGCTAGTAGAGGAGAGCCACAATAAACCCGTTTGAGGATTCCTGTGCTTAACTGCTTGGTAAATGAGGGTACTCTGTATTAGTTATTTAAAACAGCTCGAGTTCTAGTTCATAGGTTATTCCGATATTATTATACACAGGTAATCCCCACAACTGGTTCTTTACTGTGAGCAGAAAACACCAGCTGCACTGGAGTATCTTAGGAGGTTTATTCCAGTGGGCAGGAACGGGATGGGGTGATGGGAAGGCAAGGGGGAAGGGGGAGGAGGAGAAGCAGGGAGGAGGAGGAGAAGCAGGGAGGAGGAGGAGAAGCAGGGAGGAGGAGGAGAAGCAGGAGGAGGAGAGGCAGGGGGAGGAGGAGAGGCAGGGGGAGGAGGAGAGGCAGGGGGAGGAGGAGAGGCAGGGGGAGGAGGAGAGGCAGGGGGAGGAGGAGAGGCAGGGGGAGGAGGAGAGGCAGGGGGAGGAGGAGAGGCAGGTGGAAGGAGAAGACAGAGCCGCACTTGGGGGCCTTTCTGTCAGACAGGTGTGCCTGCAAGGTGTAGGGGGGGGCGGGGATTGGGAGGGATTGAGGCCAGGCCCCAGGGGAGTGGTGCCTGAGACCGTCACAGATGCCTAAGAATGACTGGTAAGCGGGCAGAGTTGGGAAAGGGGCTGGGGAATTGGGGTGGGATTCTCAGGTGAAATGGTTGATTGGTGGACGGATGGACTGGCGCAAATTTCGTGAGCTGTGAGGACGCGGAAAGGGCGCCGGGTCCAGGGTGGGATATTCGAATAACTCCTTACTCTCTGGATCTACAAAGCTAAAGAAACAGCATGGAGAAGCAATCATCCCCTGCACCTCCTGTGAGCAGGACTAACTCAGCTGCCGCCGGGAAGACTGCGAGGGAACATTCCTCAGGCTCTTCTGAGAAAAGCCAACGCTGCGATGCCGTTCCTACACGTAGACATGCAATGTGTAGTTCAAGGTCACTGTACAAGCGCACCAAAGGCTAAGATGGCCCTCGTAACTTCTTTTAAAACATGGAGGACTCTAAGTCACGACATTTAGAGTACAGCAGAACATCGACCCAAGGTGACAGAACAAACAATTTACAGGCAGCTATTTGTATGCATATATGCATTCAAATGCATAAAAGTAAAATTGTAAATCTACATCTCAAAATCAGTCAATGAAAGCCGAGGTAAACACTGGGTTACACACCACCAGTGTGCAAAGTACTGATGAAGTTGTGTGACACGACTAAGATAGCACAGGGAAACATTTAGCTGTCATCGAGAAGATGCCATGTGACACCTTGGCATCAGGAATTACACTATGTGACAAAGGAGAAAGAATTCCTGCACCGGAAATGAATGAAATGGAAACCGCAAAACTGGCTGCCTCTGGAAAGTCACTGACATGATTCAAATCTATTATCTTATATTTTTTTTTCAATAGAAAGTGCTTGGACTACCCGAAAATACTCAGAGTAATAAAAGCGATAATTGAGTATGTTAATACTAAATAATTTCTTTCAAGAGATATTGGAAAACTTATTACACAATTACTGTACATTTCAGTCACTTCGATGTTTAGTGTTTAGAATACATAAGTGAAAATTACCAAGAACGCTAAAATCAAGAAATAGTTCTCCGAAAAGGAAAAAAAGAAAAAAGATCATCTCCTGCTAAAGTCCACACTAGTCATCAAAATCATAATTTAAGAGACACGTAAAATCGTCTTGACTTCTGCTTCATGCAGATCCTCCCATTGTACACATTAGGGGCGCATCTCAGGAAGCAACAGACATGCTGAAATACCTCTTCTGTCAAGAGTTACTCCAATGTTTATAGTGTTTCAACATGCAATTAGCTGCCAGGTGTAGAGATAAATTCATGCTTCTTTTAAAATATTTGGGTTTTCGAGGTAGCCGCACCTGCCTTTGGTAAGTTCCGTCTCTCCTCTTCATGACTGCCAGCTCTCCACTGACGCAAGGCTTCCTGAAAGGACTGGGCGGAAGCCGCCTCACTGTATGAGCCTTCCAACGAGAGCTTCTCTCCCGGACTTGTGCTTTCTGTTCTTTTCCCTACTGCAACGTCTACCTAAAACAAAAACCACGTGATTAAACTTCAAGTTTGTAAAAAGTGCAGATACGAGTATTTATTAGTCATTATGAACCACACACTTTGAAGAATATTGTTGCCGTGTATTTATCGGGGCTTGCATTTGTAGCACAGGGAGTTGAGCCACCTTCTGCAGTGTCAGCATCCCATGGGGCACCAGTTCAGGTCGCAGCTACTTTGCTTCAGATCCAGCTCCCCATTCATGCACCTGGGAAAGTGGTAGGGCACAGCTCAAGTGGATGGGGCCCTTTACACACATGTGGGACACTCAGAATAAGCTGCTGGCTTCTGGCTTGGCCATTTGGGAATAAAGCAATAGTTGGGAGATATTACACATTTTTGTTCTCTCTCTCTGCCTTCCTCTCTCCCTCCCTCTTTCCCCTTTCCTCCCTGTATTGCTCACGCAAATAAATGCTTTCAAAAGTTGTGTTTGTTTTTACATCTTTCTTTAAGATCATGAGTAACTAATATACATTCAGAAATTATCGAAACAAGAGCCTGATGACTTATTATGCTACTCACTGGCGCTCTCACCTTGAAGTCACAATAGCTTAGTCTCCAGCCTTTCTGCTTCCCCAGTCTCCTGTTCCCTGTCACTTCCCGACATCAGCAAGAACAGGGTTGTTTTGTTTGTTTTGTTCCTCTTTTATGTAAATTTGAGAATGTCACTATTGCACACACCCTCCACTGACTCTATGAAACCCCAAGTTCCAACTAGGATATGTAGCACCTACACAACTTTGGGGTGTCCAGCCTTGGAGTTCCTCTCCAGCACCCTTCCGGCAGCAGTGTCTGGAGCTCCTCCACTCCTCAGAGCCTTGCGCCAGTGATGCTTAAAGCCTGCAGTCAGCCTTCCCGTGTCTTCATCCAGCCCTTGCTCATATTTCACTCACTCTGTTTCAAAATGATCTAAATACAACACTCCCAGGTCCCCTACAATAAGATCTTTTATCAACTTTTGGGTTTTCCTCATAACTTGTTTACTCATGCTTGATTATTGTCCATTGGTAGATAACAGAAGTCCCAGAGCCTATGGAACTGTATGATGAGATTAATCAGTTCTGTATCATACAATTAATTCATTAAATTAATACAAGATAATGAGAAAGGGGATTCTGTCTTTTACCTCCCTGCAAAAAGTACTCATTCAAAGTCAACTGGGTAAATAGATGTGGTCTGAAACCAGAAAAAAAAAAAATGAAGGAAGGACTCAGCAACTATCAGTGAAACAGAAAAACAAATCCACCAAATTAAGAAATGCAAACAAAATGAAATTTACACCAATGGCTAAGATTATCAAGTGTGGATTATTTTGACTGATCAAACTCCTCAATTTCCAATGTGCGTCTTTAAGACACAAAAAAGATTAAGTCTAAGTTCAGCCCTTAACTGAAAAAAGAATTTTTCAAACCATTAGAGACCACTGAGACTACATTGTTAAAGAATTGTTAAATCTAAGTAGGTTGTATTGGAGAGCCTGTTTGATACTAGATGATGTGTGAGCTGCCATCTCACCCAGGCTAGCGCACACACAACAGAAACAGGTGCAGCCGAACCAGGGTCTGAAAGGGAAAATAAGAACTGTACTTAAAACTGTATCTATGAAACAAGAAAAATTTATTTTCTTTTCATGATTTTTACAGGAAATAAATAACATTTAAAATGTAGGAATTCCATAAGCAAAATATGTTAAAGGCACTAGAGCAGAGAGACTCAGACACACTCCATGAGTCCACCGGCACTGTGGGATGCACAGAGCTGGGGGCAGAACCATAAACCCACAACAGCAAACGAAGAATGACAGCATATGGGCAAGAAGGCAGACAGAAGCAGATCATGAAGGACCCAGCTGCCACACAGAAACTCCAGGCAGGAAGCAACAAAACCAAACATTAACAAGTTAGCAACAGCATGAAACACAGAAGATGAACAGTGGATTTTTATTAAAAAAAAAATTAAAATAATGGAGCCATTTGGCCCTATCAACCAACTTTAGAAATGTGTAATCCTTTCACCTAGCAACTTCAGAATTCTATTTTATTAATATGCATGCTATTTTTTTCAAAGTTAGTGTCTATATTTTAATTTATGCTGGCACAAAAGCAACATAAATATTCATCAGATGTAATTAGATACTTTAAAAGATCATTTTACATTCAATAAATGGAGCATTTCATTCTACATTTAATGGGAAGGCTTCAGAATACACTTATATGAAATAATAGTGTTGAGTGTATAAAGCATGTATATAGATCAATGTGAAGTATATAAGATTTGGATACAGAAATGCAAACATAGAAAACCAAAAGCGTTGACTAACTCCTACAAGAGGAAAGAAAAAAAGCAGCTACTTTATAACCTTGTTAGTCTTAAAAAGGAAAAAAGCAAAACTAGCCACGTTTAACTGAGGTGAGCAGACATTCAGGAATATTTTTAGATGGTGACCGCAGTCTGCTGAGTTAGGGCCCCCCCATGGACTGACGCCCTAACCTCTGACACCACAGTTAGAGACGGCTCTACGAGGAGCCTAAGGGCAAAGGAGGTCACAGGGGCGGAGCTTTCATCCCACAGTCCCGGTTCATGCTCTGGTTCTCTATTCTCCTGGTTTACTCTCCCTTTACACTCCTCGTCTCCACGGTTGTGCAGACAAGAGGCCATGGAAGGACACGGCAGCAGTTAGCCACTTGGAAATAAAGACAACAACGAACGCCTCACCAGAAACGGCATCTTCCAAGCCCTTGATCTGAGACTTGTTGTCTACAACACTGTGACAAAGTCAACTTTCTTTAAAATACTTGGCCTGTGATATTCTATTAGGACAGATGAAGCAGACCAATACTGAGGAGGAGGACAAAGGGTTGGAAAAAATAACCACTTTGGGGCCCAGCACAGAAGCCTAGTAGCTGAAGTCCTCACCTTGCATGTACCGGCATTCACATATGGACACTGGTTCATGTCCTAGCTGCTCTACTTCACATCCAGCTCCCCAATTGTGGCCAGGGAGGACAGTGGAGGACGGCCCAAAATTTTGGGAACCTGCACCGAGAGGAAGCTCCTAGCTGCTGGCTTCAGATCAGCTCAGCACTGGCTGTTGCGACCACATGGGGAATGAACCAGCAGACAGATCTTTCTCTGTCTCTCCTCTCTGTAAATGACTTTCCAAAAGAAATGATAAATCCTAAAGAAAAAAAAAAGAACTGCTTTTGTTCTCTTAGAAAGCTAGATGAGGTAACTGAAACAGTGGCATCTAAAGGTTGGGGAAAAGAGCAGATGCATTTTACTTAGGGCGATCCAGTAGGAAATTGTCATTGTGTCTATTATGCGTGCTATCGTAATACAAAATGAATTCCAGTAGCTTTCCAGCGCTTTCTTGTTAGCAACGAAGTAGAGAAACAGTTTGGTACCCTCTTGAATATATGCCAAATTGGAGTACCTGATTTCCACATAGCTGTGGCAGACTGAGAAAGAAAATAAAAATCAAGGGTGTAGATTGCCTTTTAAACGTTTCAATTTGAGAATATAAAATACTGCTTCCACCTAGAGTTGCACATAAGCGTTCTGATTTGTAAAAGGAACAACCAACTCAAAGGAGCCCCTGGATTGGCAGTCAGTGCATCCATTACCACCAGCACATGACACCACTGTAGGAGCTCTTTCAAAACCCCACTTCCAGGGGGAAAAAGCAGAAGTTTCAAAGAACTAAGTAAATATTTAGTATTACAAAACTCTAAGAAAACCAGCAGTAACACTTCAAATCCATGTTCCATCGTCAAACATACCAGGTCCCTTCCTAAAGTGCATCCTTTGGGAAGACACCTCCGACTGGTTGGAACCCATTCAAAAACCCTATCAGCCCAGTTGGCACCATTGCAACTCTTCAAGCCATTAGAGTTCCTCGGATGTGTTCATTAAAAATTAGATTCCTGGCCCTGGCATTTCAGCTAAGAATACACATGCTGTCCGAGTTCCCTGCATCCCATATGTAAATACCCAAAACTCACGCTCTAGTAATGGCTCCAAACCACATATATCTACACACACCTCACATGGAAACTGAGCTCAACTGGGAGAGCTCCTTAACAGGTCTGCAATTGGTCATAACAGTGACCAATGAATTAATGATTTCAAATTAACACAAGAGGCAGAAAGTCTACATAACATGCAAACAAGGTACTTCAAATATTTGCTTAAAAAAAAAGAATGGAAAAGGCAAGCTTATTTTGATGCAAAAATCACTCAAATCCATGCATACTTTATGTAACACATCTCGGTTACTCTTTTAAAGAGCTTTTTTATGCATGGATTTCAAAAGATTTTGCACCAAAAAAAAAAAATGATCTTCTTATTCTATTTCCCACAAACATCGTAAGAATTTATTATAAGGATGAAAAACACAGCCTCCTGTCTAGCTTTCTGATCAACTTAAGTGTTTAGAAAAAGAACAACACCTAGAAGATGTTAAGTAAATAATAGTCACTAATTTATCCTGTGTAAAAATAAGAGGGATAAATTAAGTAAATTGGAAAGTATCAAGAAGAAACTTCGTAAATCATAGCCTTTTGTTGATGGTCAAGTTTGAATATCGCTTATGTCCTACCACCAATGATATCTTTGGAAAGTTATTAAAAGAGTTCATTACTGCTATCCTTCCTTCTGGGAAAAAAAATAACAAGGAAAACACAAAAGGAAGTAATGTGTGTAAAATATTTAGGACAGCGTCTGGCTGTCAATATGACGATAGTTGGCTTGCAGTCTGTACCCCATCTGAGGATTCTTCACAAAGCACTCCGCAAATCTATCAAAGGTGAAAGATGTAAAAATTGTGCTAACTTCCATGGAAGATTCAAGCATAGCCCTTTCTCTGGAAAGACATCCTCCAAGCACAGAGCTCATTTAATGTATGTTTGTAAACCTGCATCAGAAATAACACTTGAAATCATTCCAAACTTGGTTACCAGTTAGCAGGATGCTCTTGTTAAGTTAGTCACTATTTCTGAACTACAGGAGAAAAAAGTGGGTGACATCGACAAGAATGAAGATTTTAACACAGGTCAAAATCTGAAGTCTGCCTGCTAGTAAAAATGTGTTACAGATTGATTGTAAAAGTGTACACGTGAACTGACAAAAGCTTGTCCAGCACATTCTAAGATTGGTAGTCAACCTCAACATGTGCCAGAATTCAGCATGAGTCTGGTTTTATTTAAAGATTTTATTTTTTTATTGCAAAGTAGGATATATAGAGAGGAGGAGGGACAGATCTTCCATCTATTGATTAATTCCCCAAGTGGCTGCAACAGCCATAGCTGAGCCAATCTGAAACCAGGAGCCCAGAGTCTCTTCCAGGTCTCCCACATGGGTACAGGCTCCCAAAGTTTTGGCTATCCTTGACTCCTTTCCCAGGCCACAAGCAAGGAGCTGGGTAGGAAATGAAGTCACTGGGACACAAACCGGTGCCATATGGGATCCTAGCATGTGAAATGCAAGGACTTTAGCTACTGGGTTACCACACTGGGCTCATATGTCTGAGTTTAAATAGCCATAATTACTTGTCGCCTGAAGTGCTTGGTAACATATATATTGGACTCTTGGTAACATTTTGTATTTTTTGTCCTCTGAGTCCAATATGAAAGTTTTAAATTATATCATTGATTTTTTCAAATGTTTTCTTTGTCAAAACTAAACAGATAATCATCTCAGAATTATCCAAAAGGCCAATCACTCATCAGAACATCAGTGTGTTCCTGTGTGGTGGTAAAGCAAGTAAAGCTGCCACTTGTGCTGCTGGCTCCCTATACGAGTGCTACTTCAAGTCCTGACTGTTCGACTTCTGCTCCAGCTCCCTGCTGATAGGCCTGGGATGGGTCCTGCTAGTGGGCCTTGCATACGGTCGGATGCTTGAAAGAAGCTCTTTGCCCCCCAGCGTCACACTGACACAGATTCAGAAACTTTCATCATTTGGGAAGTGAACAAGTGCTGGAAGATTTCCCTTTCTCTGTGTCTCTTGCACTCTGTGTAAGTCTGGCTTTTAAATAACAAAACTTTAAAGAAAAAGAAAAGATAAGCATCAAATGGAACTCAAATACTCTAGTCAGAAGGATTTCCTAGGATTTCCTACAGTCAAGATACATTTGCATAACAAAACCCAAGCCCTTATTGAATGATTTTGGAATATACTCTGTAAAACTCTACAGCTCCTACTAAGGGTGGGAGTAGTGACTGCCACAGCCCCCACAGGACACAGTGTTCTCTGTTCCTTCCTTACCGCAGAGCTGCCCCGATGCACAGGTGCGCAGGGCTCCTGCCGACTCTCTTGCATAGCAGTGTTATCCACTTTAGGCTCATCCGGAGTAGCTTCCTTTATGAACTGATGGGCTGCCTCCAACACACTGGATAATATTTGAGATTTTGCCTTTATAAAAAGGAAGAAAATATAATTAAAGAATCAAATATTTAAGTCTAAGTAATTTATTCCTAATATTTGATTCAATTTTAGTCATATTCAAAAGGAAAAATTGACATGTATCGATATAATAATCACAACTGCTTTCTACCAAAGGGACTAGTCAGGCACCATACGATGCTAAGCATCTTCAAAACATCGCAACATGTAATCTCAAGGCATAACTCTTTGTATCTCTGTTGTAGACATAAAGCAACTTAAGGTTGAAGAGTTTAATTAACCTGTCCTAAGCACCATGGGGAGTTATACCCAAGCTGGTGAATGACCGCAGACAGCCCTCAAAACCTTTGCATGAAGTATAACTCAGATACACAGGGGTGTTATTTGGTGAACATCACGACTAAAGCACAAAATATAGCTAATCTAAAAGAGGACAACTGAGCAGTAATAAGTAGTTCTTGGTGATAAAGCAACTTTAGAAAGTATACAGTATTTGGAAGTGTTCATCAACAGCTGTCTGTCCATGGCGGCCTAGTCAATGCCAGGTTGTTCCACCTTTCACACCTGTGCCCCTGAGGTGACCCAGCGGGGAGCCTTCACACCCGTGCCCCTGAGGTGACCCAGCGGGGAGCCTTCACACCTGTGCCCCTGAGGTGACACAGTGGGGGCCTTTACACCTGTGCCCCTGAGGTGACACAGTGGGGAGCCTTCACACCTGTGCCCCTGAGGTGACACAGTGGGGAGCCTTCACACCTGTGCCCCTGAGGTGACACAGTGGGGAGCCTTCACACCCGTGCCCCTGAGGTGACCCAGCAGGGGGCCTTCACACCTGTGCCCCTGAGGTGACCCAGCGGGGAGCCTTCACACCTGTGCCCCTGAGGTGACACAGTGGGGGCCTTCACACCTGTGCCCCTGAGGTGACACAGTGGGGAGCCTTCACACCTGTGCCCCTGAGGTGACACAGTGGGGTGCCTTCACTCACCTTTCCTCCTCTGTCTGGAAGCTGCACCTTCCGCCCTCTGATTCCTGCTGCCTTAGCCCCACAGGCACAGAACGACTTGTGGAAGTACCCTCACTCTGCACCTCCTTGACATCCTGAACGCATCTCCTCTAGTCCTTATTGTGCTGATGGTACATGACCTTTGCTTGTCAGTCTGTTCCATCGTTACATAGAAGGCCATAAGCGAAAAGCATTTTAAAATCATTTTTATGATTGTCACAGTACTGGGAAAATTGCAATTAGTGTAAAGTGTGGGGGCAGTGTGACCAGGACTTCATCATGATTGAGTATATTGTATGAGCGTACATCACACATCAACGGAAGAACCTTGGAGTTTTATGAGGGCCTGGCATTGGAAGACAAGCATGGGCTTTATTTCTTTGCGAATGTCCTCACCAAAAAAGACAAATTCAGGAAGAATAGGCGAGAATTACTCTGCCCTCTCCCTTGGGAATATGACTATTTTTCATCTTTAAGCTAGTTATTATTTTAAATAATAGACTTTACACTGAAACCTTCCCATTTGAGACATTTTGTAAATGTATTAAGATTCCTCACAATCTGGTTCTGGAATGAATCAGTGAACATCAATTTACCTAGGTGCTGTTTTATACTGAGTTGATACACGACCTATAAATAAAATGCCAAATGTGACCTTCACACATATACCGCCGTCTCTAACACATACAAGCCTTTGATGCCTGCTCCAAATCTTAACGATTATCACAGGGCCTGACCATTAAAACAAATCCAACCAATGCTAATACTTCAGACTCGTAGAAATTTCTGTATTTCAACTAATGTTTTTAAAACAGAGTAATCTAAACTAAGCCTGATTTGTAGATTTCTTTTTTAAAAAAATATAAGCTACAAAGATAGTAACAATGTCTGCTTTTTATCTCCTGTTTACAAATATTGAAATCAATGGTGTTAACTGTTTATATTAAGATATTATACAAGTATGCATTCATTTCAATAACACAAGCCAAATACTATTTCAACCCTCAAATGAAACCTGTTATCCATATTCCATTTATTTTTACGTGGCATCTTAAATAATCAAGACTGGCAAAAAATCTTCAACTTAGAGCCAAACAGGATAGATAAATAACAAAAAATAAGTGATGGAATGCCATTCTACCTTAAGAACACATGAAAGTCTTCCTAACTCAGTATGAAACTGAAATACATAAAATACTGGCATGTGGGAATGCTCTCTCCAGAACGTGTCAAACATTTAATATCACCCTTCTCTGTAGTAAGACTGTATGGACCTGCTGATTTTCATTAAGTTAAACAATTACACAGACAAAGCAGGTAATATCTAAGCAGCCTAAAAAAAAATAGGCAAATAAAAAATTTAGATAGCATATGTCAAAATCAAATGGCTATAAATTGTTAGGATTTAAAACCAAAACATTTTTTTCCTTCTTGCCTTAACCTCTTCTTCCCTATTGCATGTACATATGATACTTCATAACATGGAAGTGTGTTTTATCTTTGATTTTGTTGAATTATATTTAATTAACAGATTTGATTATTCTTTTGTTTAACAAAAAAGTGCAAATCTATAAGAGTGAAACATAAACATGTGTAAAATTATAATATATATGACATAGTAATAAATTGCTACTCAAGGATTACATTTATGTGTAATTTAGCTTTTGTTTATTTTAACTTATTTGTATATTTAACTCAAATGTACAAAAATAAATCATATTTAAGTATGCTTCTAAGTTAGCTTTTGTTAGCAATTTGGAAAATATTCAAAAAATTTGTCTATTTGGTAAACACATATATTTTACTCGATAATAACAATGATCATTTTAAGTAGCAAATTAAAAAATACTTTGTTATATTGAAGTATATATTGTTATATTTAAAATATATATAAATTGAGAACAATAATAGTGGCTTATATCTGTTACTGGGTACTTCCACGTGGAATAGTGACAACCTGCCTTAACTGAATGGGTGCTTGGGTCCTGAGCCCCAGTTCCGCTGCTGGAGCTGTGCTAACCTGCCATAACTGAATGGGTGCTTGGGTCCTGGGCCCCAGTTCCGCTGCTGGAACTGTGCTAACCTGCCATAACTGAATGGGTGCTTGGGTCCTGGGCCCCAGTTCCGCTGCTGGAGCTGTGCTAACCTGCCATAACTGAATGGGTGCTTGGGTCCTGGGCCCCAGTTCCACTGCTGGAGCTGTGCTAACCTGCCATAACTGAATGGGTGCTTGGGTCCTGGGCCCCAGTTCCGCTGCTGGAACTGTGCTAACCTGCCATAACTGAATGGGTGCTTGGGTCCTGAGCCCCAGTTCCGCTGCTGGAGCTGTGCTAACCTGCCATAACTGAATGGGTGCTTGGGTCCTGGGCCCCAGTTCCGCTGCTGGAACTGTGCTAACCTGCCATAACTGAATGGGTGCTTGGGTCCTGGGCCCCAGTTCCGCTGCTGGAGCTGTGCTAACCTGCCATAACTGAATGGGTGCTTGGGTCCTGGGCCCCAGTTCCACTGCTGGAGCTGTGCTAACCTGCCATAACTGAATGGGTGCTTGGGTCCTGGGCCCCAGTTCCGCTGGTAGAGACTGACAAGCACTCTGGACTGAGAATCAGCTCTGTGGTGACCCCTGCACCACCCAAAACTCATACTGCTTCGGGAAGCCCATGAAAGGGGAGATACACAAAACAGAATTATGGAGGATTCAAACTTTATAACAGAGTAAAGCAAAATTACAAAACTAATGAGAGAGGAGGAAACTAAAAGCAAAAACCAAAATGAATCAAAAATAGTAAATAATAATAATCTGCCTTTACTTAAAAACAACAATTTTGAAGGTAAACTGGTTAAATTTTCAAATGAAAAGATACCAATTGATCGATTTTTAAAAATCAGACCCTGTAACATGCTATCTACAACAACCTCGCTTCAAAAGTGAAGACTGAATTTGGAAGGAGGCAAAATTATTTGCCAAGCAAATGAAAAACAACAGTAGCAGAGGTTAGACAGCAACAGCCACAGCAGACTAACAGAAGCAGGAATAAATGCAGTGGAAGAGGGTTGCTTTGTAATTGCCAAGGGATGGACTTAGCCTTAAGACACTAAGATTAACATATGCACCTAATATGAAAGCACACAATCTTATAAAACAATTATCATATAACAGGAAACTAGTATTTCAAAATTTAAAAATGGGGACTTCAACACCACCTGTCATAAGTACACAGGTAATCTTGTGCAAAATGTTGACCGTGAAACCATGCAATATCAAATTGATCTGAAAGACATGTACACAACCATGCATCCAACAGCTCTGAGATGAGATGAGATGAGAATAAAAGGACTTACAATTCAAACAATTAAAAGCAGAGAGGAGAGATGATGCAACTGATACCACAATGACACAAAAGTTCATAACAATAAAATTATGAACTAGTGTATGCCCAAAATGCAGAAAACCTTACAAGAAACAGATACATTTCTATTCACAGATTACCTCCACATGAGATGTGAAGACATTGAGAGCAAGAAGACACAAGATGGCTGGGCAGGGGAAGGACACATTAAAATGGGCAGAGAAGGATCAGAGATGGAGCAATCCCGAGTGTTAGGAGCAGGAAATCAGCAGCAGCTACACCTGAGGTCTCGGGGACACAGAGAAACAGCAGAGACAGTGCAGAGGTGTGGCAGTAAACAGATAACCAACAGCAATTCCTGACTCATCAACAGATGGGAAGAGGGGACCCCTGGGGGAGCAGGAGGGGAATCAAAACATAGATGTGTGTGCATTCTGGGATTTCATAATGCAATCATGAGCCAAAACAGCAACAGAATCTTTGTAAGCCAATGGGGGTGCAGGGATGCTGTTTAAACCACAGCCTGCATCATCACCACGATGGCACATCAGGCATCATATCCTTTTGCATAGTTTGTGGAGCATTAGGGTAAGTTCTTCTTGAAATTTATTGCAGAATTCAGTGAAGCCATAACATACTTCAGTAGCAGAATGCTAACCTTGTAACTCTTGCTAAAGGACCATGCTACTGTAATCCCCTGGCGGAGATAATGGAAAAGTAAAATGGAGAGGAAGACGGGGAGCCAACTGTCGCTTTGTCTACAAAACTTCTTCGTGGAAAATGACGGTAACAGAGTTTATTTTCTATGTCTTTTTTAATGTTCTAAGACCAATTCTTCTCAACTATTCTGAAAAGTTTAAAGGTAAAGGATCCTTCCAAACTCATTAAAGTAGGCAATCATTATCCTTCTAACTAAATCAAACAGAAAAAGAAAGAAAAGAAAGACTGTAGATCAATATCCATATTCATCAAAATATGTCAACATATTACTGGCAAAAACAATCCAATAGCACATCGAAAAGATTAACATGACTGTGTAATTTATGCCAAGGATGCCAGGGTAGTTCTATTTATACACATCAATAAATGCAATATATCTCATCAATAGAAAGGAAGATAAGAATGACAGGATTACCACAATGGATGTAGAAAAATAACAGCAATAAAATTCAGCATGTATTCATGATTTAAAAAGAAACCTGAACAAATGAGCTACCAATGGGTGGTATGCTTCAACATCCTAAAGTCTACTTACGACGAACTCTCTCAGCTGATACAATATTGTATGCAAAAAAGCAAAGAGAATTATCTGGAACTAAATATGCCTGTCTGCTCTCATGGCCGTTGTTTGATATACAGTGCAAGTGTTGGCAAAGTAATTAGACAAGAGAAAAAACTAGGAGGCATACAACCAGTAAAAGAAAAAGTCAAAATATCCATTTTTTACAGATTAGTTAATTCTGTATGCAAAAAAATGTGAAGATTCTATACCAGGACACTATGATAACTAATAAATTCAATTAGCATGCAGGCTGCAGAATCAGCATAAACATTAGTAGCGTTTCATAAATAATGAATTAACTAACAAAAGCAATAAAGCCAACGCACCTCTTCACAATAGATACAAAAGGCAAATTCGTGGGAATAAACTTAACAAGAATGTGAACACCTCACAAAGCACTAGCAAAATAACTGAAAAAAATTTAAAAATTGAGGAAGTCTCATGTTCACATTTTGGGTGAATTGTCGTTATTTAAAGTGTTTATCCTATACGAAGAAAGTGATTTAACAGAATTCCATGAAACACCCAGTGGCATTTTTTAGAACCCTAAAAAAATTAAAATGTATGTTGAAACATAAGAAAAATAAAAGCCAAAGCAATATTCAACAAAAACAACGAAACCAAAAATATCAAAATGTGTGATTTCAAGACATACTCTACAGATAATAGTAAAACACAGCATAGTTGTCACATAAACACAGATACACAAACTACTGGAATATTACACAGATCTCAGGAACAAATTGAGATTCTCAACAAATGGCCCAAACGTAGACGGGAGAAACGACAAGCCAATTTAGTAAATGGTAGTGAGGAAACTGAGTATTCATACATAGCATATTGAAACTTCTTCCTTCTTCCTCTAATCCTTAATGAAAACAGCCTCCAAACGGATCAAACTCCAACCGCAAGGTCTAAAACTACTGAATCTACTCAAGAAGACACATGCAGAATAAGGGAAGGCTTTGGTACGGCCAATAGTGATTAGGACGAAATCAGAGAGAGCTGCACCACCACCAGCTTTTATATCAGTACCCAGAATCATCCCAGCTGCCCAACTATAGCAATGAAATAAAACACAGTGCGTACGTATACAAAGGAATATTATCCAACCATCAAAACATGAGATTATGTTATTTATAGCAAAATGGGTAGAACTGTATGTTAAGGAGAGGAGGCAGACTAAATGAGAAATATTGCATGTTCTTGCTCATATATGGAAATTAATAATGCAGTTGATCTTAATGCACTGGGAAGGGAGGGGCAGGAGATACAAAATACACCTGTGTTCAACAGAACAGCGCCATTAGTAAAGTTCACAGGAATATAGTAGATACTAAACTGTTAGCATTAAAAAAATAAGGGCAAAAGCTTGCTGCCTGATTAGCAGCTAGCTGCTTATACACATGTACTGAAATACTATTACATACCACACAAATGGGTTAATATTATGTAAGTAAAAGTACAAACTTGAATAGTTTTGTAAAATATTTCCAAACATTGACACAACTTAAAAAAAAAAGGCAACTAGTTTCTGAACACAAGATTTAAATACAGCAGTACGAACAGCAACAGCAAGAGAAGGGAACTGAGAATGTACAAAATTACCTGGGCAGTTGTTCAACGTGCTAAAAATGTTTTTACGTCAAATCAAACAGCTTTCAAGGCGTATAGTGCATCATACAGCTCTTCGGAGTGTACCACTTTAAACTGGAGCCAAGGAACGTGATGAACCGCCAACACCTCCAGGTCCTCTCACATTCATCACTACACTGTGTAATGATAGGATTTCATCCAGTAACTTCTAAATTCTCACCTAAACGTTTTTTTCTTTTTCTCCCTAGAATGATATTATCTTTCAAATTACACTCGGGAAGAATTCATCACACTGACAATGCATCATTAATCAAAGAGGGTTTATATTTTATAGCATTTTGGAACAGATAGCACATTGTAAAAGTTAAGGTGCAAGAGTGAAAGTTTAGCTCAGCAAGAAAAATCACAAACTGGGCAGTAGCCTCTGCCCCTCCAAACTCAAACAGCCATTATTGACCAAACCCCTGGCAACTCAACAGCCATCATTCACCAAAACCCTGGCTATTCAACAACAAACATTGTCAAATTAATGATTATATTGACTGAGACATGCATCCTTATGAAACTAGAAGTTTCAGGTGAAACTAGTTCACAGATAGCTTAGGTCCCTGTTATGTTAATAGGCTTAAAAGGGTCAACATTCATATGGCTTTAAGCAGAACTTGCAAGAGCCTTAGATCTGCTACTTACTTCTCCAAGGATACGGTTTCCATCGCTTTTACTAAGCAAAGATTTATGTATCCTTTTTGCCTCTTTGACATTTAAAAAGACAATAAAAATTAGCAAAGATCTAGATGCATGCCCTTGATGACGAATGCAATTAGAATTTTCACAAAGTATTGCTAAAATAAAAAATAAATCTGCTCCAGCTAAAATGTTTTAAAGTTGAACAATGAGACTATAAACACAGTAGCTCTTACTGCACAGGAGCAACTTACTGTCAACAACTTTTACTATCAGCTGGTCTCCAGAAAAATAACAGGCAACTTAAGTCTAACCAAATTACGCCTTTCAAATACTATAACACTAACAACATTCTACCTAACAAGTAATCTTAAAATTGAACCAGAATAGAAACAAGAAAATAGATGGGGACTTGCACCTGCACTATTACTTTCTATTTTCAATTTCGATGCATATAATTATGCAGATATTAATTATCTTGGCAAGTACTTTGTATTATTTTCAACTGATATTACATGTATAATGCATCCAAATCATTTCGCTACTTTCAAAAATTATTCATAGTAAAAAAAATTACTCATAGTTGAGCTACATGAGAAATGAGTGAATTTACATGCAATCCTTGAAATAACAGGCAGAGCTCAAGAAAACAAACAGTAATCAATAATTTATCATATTTGTTTTTTTGAAACGTAGTCTTGCTGAAATGTTACACTTGGACTATTTTTATCTCATGAAGACCAAAAAAAAAAAAAAAGTAGTGAACATAGCCAGCATAAAAACTGACAGAATCTGTAATAAAATCATGAAATTAACACAGACGGTACCTATAAACTCTAAAAGCTCCTAAAATATCCAGCATCTGTGATTTCATTTTTTTCAGACATTTGGTTATGCTGATAATAGTTACATTCTTCCCCTCACAAAAGTCCTATCTTTATCTAAGATGGGTAGCCGACCGTCCCTCAGTGACCAAGCAGCAAGCTGATCACAAGCATGCCATAGAGGAGTGCCAAAGGCTTTGCTCTCCAATCAGCTCCCCCGCACGTGTATGCTGGGAGGCGCAGGTGATGCTGAAGGATCACCAAGAGCAGTGACCAGCGCTGAGCTGTGAGCTTCTGGCTTCAGCCTCACCGAGCCCTGGCTTATGGCAAGCATGCACTATTGTGGCAGACAGAAGCCCTCTCTATATCTCTGCTTTCGAAATAAGTACACATTTTCAAAAATATGCTATGATAAATAAAGCTCTGCTATTTTACTCTTAGAAAAAGTAACCATCTGAGAGGCAGAGAGAGAGTTCCCATCTACTGGTTCATTCCTCAGGATTTGCAGTAAGAAGGGCGAGGTCAGCTGAAATCAGGAGCCAGGGACTCAGTGCGAGGTCTCCACTGGAGTGGCCAATCCCGCAGTCCACGTGGTAACCATCTAAGCCACACGGTAACAAGCAAGTGCAGTCAGAAGCCAGGCAGGAACTGAAGCTGTCTGCTCCAGTGTTGGAAAGGGAGCCTTAGCTAGCTTCTTATCACGCCAAACACACCCCCTGCATCACTCTTGTTGTTGTTTGTTTTGTTGGTTGGTTTTTTTTTGAGGGAGGCTGTTATAAGCCTTCTAAAATATTTACCATCTCCATAAAACTGCTTAAAAAATAGGCCATTCCTAAGTAGTACTGATATTCATCTGAATTCTTTGGACCTATTTACATTAATATTACTCTGTGTTCAAGGCTTTAAACACAGGTGAATTAAAATGGGACTGAGTTTCTTCTAATGCTATATCCCGACTCATAAGAACCAACATACTGAGCATCTGCTGAGAGAATGCTCCACACTGCTGTCATCTAACCTCATCTCCAGAGCAGCCCCATCAGGCTCTGAGCTTGCACGTATCAGGTTCATTGTAAAGATTTCTTCGGCACAAATGGTACAGTAATTTTCACCTCCCCTCGCAGACTGATTCACGCCATTGCTACATTAAGTTTTTAATTCTGCTGTACGCCTTCCACCGGAGCAATGACTCTGTCCCTAGTTTCTGCTCTCTATTCCCTACGTTATGGGGTGTGAGCAAGATCACACCAGACAGGTCTAAGATTTTATTAAGGAGTCTTTATTAACCAAGCTTAGTGATAACAGACCATACTAAAATAGCAGATCACAAGTCCAATCAAAGCAATACACAGGGACTATGCTCAGGGGATTACCTGTCCTGGATCAGCCAAGAGTCGAGGTGCCAGAGTAACGGAAACACCTGACCAGAAAGAGAGTGAGTGCCTTCTTCATGGGCCTTTTAAAGGGGCTGGTGAGGGGTGTGGCTACACAACAACGCAATTCTGTCCTCTCTCAGTGGATAGCTGAGTCACACGTGGGCAGGAGAGAATACAGAAGTGTTGTGAGTTAAGGAGTTAATTGGCGCTCATTGGGATGGGCAGGAACAGGAACTGGGCTTGTAGTTGAAAAGACTAATTGGACTCATCTGCGTCCAACATCCCGGCTGAATTAGGATGTGAGGGGAAGAGTAAGTAAGGAGAGGTGAGGGAGCAATCACTGGCTGCACTCCATAGCACCTAAACCACTTTGTGTTTTAACAGCTCGTCACTAAGGGCAATCAAAACTCCACACCCCCTCATCCCAAACACTTCCAACTCTATTTCCCTTTCCCTAGCTTTTCTTAGTACTATCATCTCAAAGTCGTCACCACAACCAACCATTAGATGTTTCCACATCTAGATCTCTTTAAAACTTCTTGCCAGCGTTTCTACAAGGAAGATGCACCAGAAAAGACGTTCAGCGGGGTTACTCAACAGGAATGTAAATCAAAACCACAATGACCTATCACTTCACGCCTACCAGGAAGATGGACTCAAACTTCAGATTGACAAGCATTGACTGGCATGCAGGAAACCCTCATAGAATACTTGTACATAGGATATAAAATGTTACACCCATGCTAAAAAAACAATCTAGAAATTCCTTAGATACTTACACACAGTGCCTGTACATAACCTAGGAAGGGCACAAATAAGAATCCAATCCAGAGAAACCAACACTTACAGAGATCCACAAAAAACAAACACTTCAGCCCAATGTTCACAGTAGCATTATGCACCACAGCCCGAGGTGAGAACAACCAAAGGCTGAACGCATGAAGACACTCTACAGAGCGGAATGTATTTAGTCAGAGTAAATGCAACACTGACATTCAGGATCCCACACAATCTAGGAAGACAGGAAGGCAAAACAAGCTAGTCACATGATGCATGCTTCAATCATGTGAGTTATCCAGGATCTACTACAGGAATAGAGAGCAGATCTTGGTTCCTAAGAGC
Organism: Ochotona curzoniae; assembly: GCF_017591425.1. Taxonomy (NCBI): domain Eukaryota; kingdom Metazoa; phylum Chordata; class Mammalia; order Lagomorpha; family Ochotonidae; genus Ochotona; species Ochotona curzoniae. The sequence continues at coordinate 213,076 of NW_024466400.1, forward strand.
TGGAGGATAGTACAAGCGTGGGATTAGAGGCAAAAGGATTGGCTTTTTGTATTATTTATTTATAATTACTTATTCAATCATTCATATATCTGAGAAAATGACAGAGCCAGATGTTTCACCTGCCGGGTCACTCCCCGAACGGCCTCAACATCCTGTCCAACTCCCCTCTCAGCCAAGAACTTTTCATATTAGCTTTAGGGCATCCCACCATTTTATCTTCCGAAATTCTGAACAATGAAAACACTCAGATGTCCTGCTCGCCCAGAACTCTGCCTGCATGAAGTAAGCTTTCACCCAGCCACTCCTGGCAGCCACCTCTCAGACTGAGGGAAGCCGGGAGTGAATGGCAGCAGGCGACACTTTTGCTCCCGAGCCTTGTGGAAGGGCAGTCTTCACGCTGCAGTCACACCCCGCTTAGGGGCCTTCATGTCCATTGGGGCCAATTTTCAGTTCCCATGTCCCAGAGCCCACGGTGGAAATGCCAATTACAAAACTCACTCCGGGAGCTAGAGCACACTCCAAATGAGCTCTCCCTAAAGGTGCAGATTGTCGATCACAGATCGTGTTTGTCATGAGTATGCTGTCTGGGCACATAGTTAACTACAAGTCACTTTAAAACAAAGGCAATTGTTAACCCTTCACCACACACTCAATTATCTGCTCTTCAATTAATACTGCAGATTTTAAATTCTGAGAAAAATATGATAACCTAAAGTGAAGTTTTCTTTTAGGAGTTTGTGTCACTAGAGACTCATTCACACTTTCATTCATTCGAAAATTAATACACACAGGACAGCTAAAAGCACTTGGTGAACAACAATGGAAGAAATATAATCCAAGTGGTCCTTGCCACGGGATGTGGATAGTCAGTAATGATGATGTCTTAAGCAGTCTGACAGAGGAAAGAAAGAAGGGCAATGATCTCAGACCTGTAGGTACGGAACAATCTTTGTGCACATTACAGAAATAGGTTTTTAATGGCAGCACTCAAGTGTTTATATACACTTGTTACGGTAATACTAACTAATACTTACAAATATCCAAATCATAATTTTCTGTTACTTAAAGAACCTGAACTCTAAAATCAGAACAGTTAATGACAACTTCCTTTTGGGGAAAAATTATTTGTCATTGACAAAATTCTCTTTTTAAGTCTTCATTTATTTTCACCATATTTTACAATCAGGGAGACCCAGAGGGGAGCTTCTCCATCCTTGAGTTCATGCCTCAGCAAGGCTGGGCTCAGAGTCACACAAGGAGCCTGCCACTCAACTCATTTTTCCACAGAGGAGATCTGATGTCATGCAGGGTGCAGCAGGACGCTGGCTCATGGGCAGAGTGATCAGGGCTTGACGAGGGTTCTCTGATTTCTCCTTACTGGTGACTTTGGGAGTAAGAATTGCATGTCCAGATCTGCCCTTCTGGGCTCTCCACTCAAGAAATGTTTTGCAACACAGACATCCAGTGAACACGTGGTAGAATCTTCCCTGACAAATGAAAATGTCTGTGATTGGGTGGGGGCAGAGAGAACTAGGATTCAAGGAAGTTTCACGAAGCTGACTTTTCCTAAAACCCATGCCACAGTCACCAATTTCAATAATCAGTAACACAGCTCACCAAAAAGTGTCTAGATTCATTGAGAAACATAGGAGAAAATGATGCAAACAGGGGAGGAGAAAGATCAGCTGGCTGGGAAATAAAAAAGATCAGATACAAGTTAAGAATAGGAAGAAAATGACAACTTGTTAAAGGGACAATTAAGGCGAGACTAGATGGCAGGGAATTATTTAGCATATAAAAATGAAATTCCAAGCAGGACATTAAATTCCTTACACTGAATGTTCTTTGCAAAGTCTCTCATTCCTTGGCAGGTTCAGTAGATGAAGCAATGCTCTCACAAAGACAGTAACAGAAATGCACGCTTAGCTTCCAGTATGGGTTTTCATTGATCAGTCGGAGGATTTATCTTCCCCAGTGTAACGCAATACCCAGGACTCGCCCCAATTGCACCTAGCTGCAGCTCTGGTCTTTGTAAGCTGGAGGGCAATTACAGAGAAGCAAGCAGGGCACTGTGGTTCCTTCTCCTTGTTTGGTCTTAACTTTATACTCAGAAAAGAACACCTGAACTTGAAGGAATCGATCGTGGTTATGCTCTTTGAATTGCATGTGTATTATGAAATTCATGTATGCCAATTTCTAGAGATAATGTCTTCTATGGTTTGACATTCAATAGTAACTTAAATATCATTTTACTATCTATGCCTTACCAACCTTCCCTTCCTTGAAGTCAAAACCAAGAAATGTGGTGCTAAAAATATCAAAAATATTCTCATTTCTCTCTCACACACAGGGGTGGGGAGGGAGGGAAGAAAGTTTCTCCCACACATACAGAGAAAGTGGAAAAACGAAAGTGGTAATGTGACGAGATGTGATAAATGTGTACTAAAACATTAAATGATACACAACATTCCACATACATAATTTGCATTTGTCAATCATATCTCACAAAAGATCGTAGTGTGCAGATTACCAAAAACTCCACGTGCAAGCTTCTGCCTAGATTGAACAAAGTTACACACAAGAAAGAAGCACACGCTTTACCATGAAATGCATACGCAATGTAAACACGCTCTCACTTCCACAATTCATTCACTGAAAGTTTTACAAGATTCCATCTATAGAGGTAGTATTCTTCTATGCTGAGATACGGGAAATAACTTCTTTAATGATAGTATGCAGTAGGAAAAATGGTCCAGCTTTACACAACATCCCCAGGGGCTGCCATTGTGTCATCCCCCATGAATGTGGGTTCAGGTCCTGAACACAGCACTTCCAACCCAGCTCCTCACCAATGCCCCAAGACAGGCAGGAGAGGAGAGGCCTGGCACCCGAGTGGGACACTACAAGGAGCTCCTGACAAAGTAGCTGTCGTCAGACACTGTGTATATATAGGGGTTAGGGAAGGGACTGGGAGGGAGAAGGGCTGGAGAGCAGGGAAGCACAGGGAGTGAATGAAAACAAAATCTGCTTCATCTTGAAACTCAAGAAAAGGCCCATATCTCCTTCCCTGTATCTTTGATATCAGCTAGCATTATGCTTAAATTCAATAAATGTGATGAACACATCAGAATAAAATTTTTCTGACAAGTTCAGAGTGGGATAATTCAACTATTTACCCTCAAATTGGAGTCTGTGCAGTTATGTTCTGTATTCTTTATGCATGTGCAAGCATTCACTTCTGTAAAGACTGCTCTTCAATTCTTAGGACCAAGGGAGGGAAGTGGCAGGCTGCGTTTTGTTTTCCCTCAATTACGTCTGCTCTAATCTGTGAAAGGTCACTTAGAAACTCCAGCAAACGTGAGCTGCGTCATTTCTAAGTTTTTGTATCTAACTTGGGTCGTGAGTACCTTTGACACCTGTCAATATCTGTTTGGCTGTTATACCTGAAGATGAAAATCCAGCAGGACTCTTTCAGAGTACAGGCTTAACCACCCCTGCCTGCTGGCATCAAGTACAAAAATGCCAAATCCACTGCATAGCACCTTTGTTTCTCACGGTGGTCCTGGGCCTAAAAGCAGGATTGTGGGCCAACTGTACCAATATGGGAGACCTGGAAGAAACTCCTGGCTTCTGGCTTCAGCCTGCCCCAGCTCTGGTCATTGCAACCATTTGAGGAGTGGAAGAAGATGGGAGACTTTCAATGTGTTACTACCTCTATCTCTATGCAGCTTTGCCTTTCAAATAAATTAATAAGTCTCTAAAAAAATAAAGTAACGAAATGGAAAAGGCTTTCTAGGAATGAGTGAGGGTTCCTGAGGTGCAGAAGGAAAATTGGAAATGACAGTGAGCCCGAATGAACAAAACACTAATTCCTGAAATAAACACTAGAAGAAAACATAAATTGGTTTGTAATCCAGATAAACAAACCTTGTGTTCAAAAGCACAGCAGATGAAAATGTCATCTCATTTTTAAATGTCAATTTTGCATGCAGAAACAGCACATGGAGCCACTAACCAGGCAAAGCACCTCAGTGACTAGCTTAAAACAGTTTAGATGGCCGAGTAGAATGGAGTGATCCGTAATTTTCAGATATATGTCATGGTTGTACATAACAGAATTTCATAAATTGTTATAAGCCGTTGTGGGTTCTAGATCACTGAGCATGTTTTAAATGCTTTCATGTTGAAATATTTAATAAACACATCGCAAGTATATAGCGTTTTACAAACTGGTACCTGCAAGAGTGTTGTTCTGTGGAGCTTCAATGCCCCCTTCTGGTGGATTTTAGCAAAGCATCCCGAGCAGTAATCTTCCCCACATTCAAGGCAAACCTGAAAAAGATATGTATGCAAAATCTTCATCATAGTATGATTTGGGAAAGCTTTCACACAAATATTTTGTTTTCCAGTATCTCTCCCCAATTGCATACATGTAAATCATTAAAATTTAGCAGTCCTCAAAAAGCTTGGTCCACTGCTCCCACCCATCCGGATTTAACTCTGCAATACACATGAATTAGCCACAAATCAGTCAGATTTAGATATAATTGTTACACTTAGGTATGGGGGAACAATTTTTGAATAATGATGCGAGCACTTATAAATAAATACATTACCCGTGGATTCTGTTTATGACTGCTTTCGAATTTCTGCACACATTTATATGCATAATCTGTTTCAAATGAAACTTAAACTACTTGCCCCAAAACACACAAATCCACTTCCTCACAAGTTACTCTTATGCACTGGCTATTTCTACAGTCTTATTGTTAGAATATTCTCAGAAAATCGACCAGGAAAATGAAGCACAACGGATGTAACTACATTCTAGAATCACCAGTGTGTCTAACTGGGAAAATGACAGATTTTCTCGAGCCTCCCAAATCTCTACAATGCTGAAATAGAACCTTAAAAACGAGAGCACAAACTCATAATGTACATCTCCCCTGTAACAGAACCAAACATGACCTAAAGGATGAACAGAATCAGTGTTGGAAATAACTTTAGCCAGAGGCTCCAGTGCACATGGCCAGGAGCACACATCCTCTGGGGAAAGCTTGCCTTCTTGGAGAGGAACTCCAGTCCGACTGTCCTTCTCATTTCCTCTCACACCACAGCCTTACCAGCGCATGGTAAAATCAAACAGCAGGAGGTGCCCGGCCAGAGGTCAGTGTGTGGAGAACTGTGCTGGTCCCTGCGTGACAGACTGTAATACAGTGACACATGATTCACCTGTGGCTTTGGCAAAGGCAGACGATGGGCAGCGGGTCTGCACTGGGACCTACCACCTTGCCCTCTAACAAGCCCCAGGCGGTGCTTGGCAGACGTCTCTGCAGTGACCCTAGCTTATTTGAGGGCATTTCAAACACCTCACAGTCCAATGAAACTAAGTTTATTTTGGTGCCAAAAAAGTTGCAATCCATGCACATGTTTTTTCCATGGGACATATTTTCCATAAATGTTTTGAACACTTCTCATATATGATCTAGAAAAGCAAACTAAAGTCTTAAGAGAGTTTTTTTTAAAAAGATTTGTCTTATTGGAAAAAAAAGATTTACATTTTAAAACAGTAGATTTACATAAAGGAGGAGAGACCACTGATTCACTCCCCAAGTGGCTGCAATGGCCAGAGCTGAGCTGATCTGAAACCAGGAGCTTCTTCCAGGTCTCCTACACAGTTGCAGGAACCCAAGGCTTTGGGCCATCATCGACTGCTTTCCCAAGTCACAAGCAGGGAGCTGGATGGGAAGCAGGGCCACCAGGACACAAACAGGCAAGCATATGGGATCCCAGCGTGCATACAGCGCGGATTTACCCACTGAGTCAAGGTTCTGGCCCGAAAGAATTTTTAATGGTGTAAAATTGCATTTGAAGTCCCCATATGAAGGCATTATTACCTAAAATTATGTAATCAAGTTTATTTTTAAAAAATAATTAGGATAATATTATTTTAAAGAGTAATCAATTTCATACAAGTACCACTAGCAAGTATCAGAAATATGCACAATGTTCCGTGAGCTCCGAATGGCTGTCTAATTTCATTTAGTCAGCACAGCCTTCTGTCAGGGGACAGTCATTATTGTCCACCATCAAGTGGATGACCTCAAAAACGGACCTAAGGATCAAGAACGTGTCCACAGTGACCCAGTGTCATAGGCTCAGTTCTCAGAGCCAGCCATGATACACACTGAGCACTGGTTGCAGCCATAACCACTTAGCAGAGACCCCTAATGAAATCTGTCATCAAATAAAACAATGTTTCAAATGACTGAATGACCTGCTTAGGCAGTACTTCTCAGGGCTGATTAGCTATCCAGAACTGGGCCTTTATTTAAGCACAAGAAAATATGATTCCTAATATAGAAATCAATTCTACAGTTTTAGCTCTGATTTCAAGAGCTTCCATGTCACAGAAATAATGAAAATTTTGCCTCAAATTTATAATGTGAGATGTAAAATGAATTAAGACGTATCATTTCACATAAAATATGACAGGTCTATTAATATTGGTTTCAAAATGCCTAGTGTAGTGGCTACTGTTTTAATGAGTTTATGACAAATTTGGGGCACTGGTTGTATTTGAGGCACAAAGTAATAGTTAACTCAGCTTCTGGTTGAGTCTACGCCAAGCACTTGCCTACAACAGACTTTGACCGAAGCACTCACACAGCGTCTGTAGGCCAGACCATGAAATCCAGAGTTCTGGAGTAAGTTCGTGTATTTTCTCACTCCTTGCGTTGAAACAATGAGTGAAAATGTCAGCAAATGGAAAGCATATTTAAGAGGCTTGTATAAAGAAATCCTGTAAAAATGTGCCTAAGAAATCCACCGTACGACAGCTTCGTCCGTGACGCCCGAGCACAGCTTCAACACGAATCTTATGAATTTGATGAAGGCCAGTCTGTTGGATGAAACCTTTAGAATCTATCTGAATTTAATTAAAGTATCCACATCTGCCACGTTGATAGGCGATTTTTATATTCAGCACTTCAGTTCTGCCAATAAGAAACAGCTTAAAGTGACTAAAATTTCTTTTTAAAATAAAGTTTTTGGAAGTCACAAGTTTCATCTTTGCTATCAACAAAATCTTAGCCGTTTGTCAATTCTTCAGGTTACAAGAAAATGTTGCCAACAAAAATACCCAACTTGTTATCTCTTATTACATGTCTGACATCTCCATGGGCATTAACTCATGAGCCTCAGTAAATTTTGAAGAACAGACTATTTTTGTCCCTGTTATTATATTTTTGCATATGAGAAACTAGATAAAGAGTGGTTAAGTCATTTGCTAAACATGAAATAGCACAGGCTCTATGCTGTGGCACAGCAGGTAAAGCCAGCTCTGTGAGTCTCAGCCCCCACTTTCACTGCAGCTCCCTGCCAACATGCTTCCTTGGGGCTCTGCACTCACGTGGGAGACCCCGAGCAAGCTCCTGGCTTCAGCTGGCCCAACTCTGGCCAGACAGCCGTTTGGGGTGCAGCCAGGGGTGGAAGGTCTGCCTTCTAAATAAAGACAAAATAACTGAAAACAGGCAAAGCTGATATTCAATTCTCTGAAATTCAGCCTTTTTAAAAAATTCTTATTTTTGTCAAGGAGAGAAAAAAAAAAGAATGTGTCATTTGAGAATTAAAGACATTTTGCATAAATGCCCATATCAGCCTAGCACATTATAGAAAAAATAATTAAACACACCATAAACAATCAAATAGTATCCCAGATGTGAATCAACAAGCAAATACAATACATCCATAGACCAGGATGGTGCCTAATAATGGAAATTAACATATTACAGATAAATCTGACAACATTTTCCATCAACTCAAAGCTCAATCTCCATGTGGAGTGAAAGAAACCCAAAGATACTATGCCATTGCATCCCGCAAAGGTACCAGAGCAGGCACAGGTAAACCTGGGGGCTTAAAAGGCAGAGCTGTGGCCTTTGTAGTGAGGACGGAGCAGAAGACACACACAGAACAGCCCGTGTGCACTCATCAAACGGTATTTCATTGCACATTCTTGATAGGCCCATGTCACCTTGAGTAAATTATGTTCTTCCAGAAGAGCAAGAGAGTATGACAGGAGCATCAGCGAATGCTCAGAACGTTACCACAATAGGATGCAGAGGGAGATGTGGAGATTGAAGACATTTTGTTTAACACTTGGTTTGATTTTGGTTTTGAAAGGGAGACACTGCAACATGTTTATGTGCCAAAAGCAGGCTGCAGAGGGGCAATGACAAGACAGACGTAGGGGTGATGTCCTTGAACAGAAATGACAGAATGAGATTCAGTGATTTCGCTAAGGAAGCTTAGCTGTGGGCCTTGCCTGGCACGTGTCACTCATGTTAACAGAGTGAAGAAGATAAAGATGGGAGCAGCAAGTGCACACGCACTCTACTCCCACGACTTCTCACTGGCACCTACCAGAAGAGCAGCTTTGTTCTCACACTGGCCACACACCCTCCCTTTGGTCTTGGGTTTTTCACTTCGCAAAGAATCTGCCATTTTAGAATTAAATGGCTGTTTCACTGACTCTGGAAGAAAAACAAGTGTCATACAAACCCTTTAGAATATGACATTTAGCTTTCTATTGATAAAGCAATGAAAACCATTCATTTACCCAAATTCTCAGAGAGTATCTAAAGACTACCTGCCCTGTAAAAATGAGAGCTCGCCAACTCTAACCTGTAAGTCGACGGCAGGAGCCCACCGTACTGTCCCCCCAACGAGGTCTCATAGATCAGCGCTGCACATCACCCATAGCTATTCTGCTTAAAATTCACAGGAAGTGAACACATGGCATTATCAATGTTAAAGCTGTGCTCTTGGTAGAATTTTGTGGTATTCCCCTTTAACTCTGAATCAAAGTGAAATCCATGCTGAATAAACTGTAAATATTGATAATATTATTTATTTATGCATTATGATATTTAAATCTGAAAAATCTACTAAATTATTAACTGTATTTGTCCACCAGGGAAAAAATCTTATTTTAAAATTATTACATAATCAATTTTTCTGTCCACTTGAACAGTTTAAAGTACCAAGCAATTTTTCAATTTATTTAATTTTATAGAGGTAGAATTCTATATCATAACTTTATACTGCTAAATTCTCCTTCTGGTTAAAAGTTTGTATCAGTAAAGTTTTAAGTAGTGGTGCTATTATATTCTAATTCTGGAAAAATAAAGTGACTGTGATCAAGTTCTAAGATGAACTTTTTGACAGAAAGTAAGCCCACAGCTTCAAAAATTTAACTTAGATAAAATGTACTTTGAAAGTCAAGTTGTAGTAACACTAAGGTTTAAAACTTTTATACTGTTTGAGCAATGAGAGCACTTTCATTTTACATGTAATTCAAACAGAAAAATAAAATGAATTGTATCTTTATCATTGATTAAAACCATGGCAAATTACCTTGGGTCTGCTCCTTCAGGAATTTAAATCTCAAATTCTGGCCTGAAAACTGTGTAAAAATAAACGATACTTTTTGTCAAGTACACATTATCTTGTTGAAAGAAATATTAATTGAGTTTTAACAAAAATATTAGAAAGTTATGCCATTATTCACTATCTTGAACAAAAATTACTTTTGGAAAGACAATATAAAATTAGTACATCATCATTAAAGCAAACGTAAGCCCAAGTATTTACAAAGAGAAAATTCATTAAAAAGAGAATCAAATTTAGAAACATCTATAAACCAGTTTTTTTTACATACTACATTTTTAAACAAAAAACCACATATTGTCAAAAAATTATTCTAAGAAAATGCTAATATTTAAACCTTGTAAAGATTCAATAAATATTTTCTATTCATGCTCTTTCTGAAACATAAATTTTAATATTTTTGCATTCTGAATCTAAATTCTGATTGAGTCTGTCTGCTTATATACCATAGCAGACAATTTGTGCAGTTTAGAGAAGCGAATGTTTAAACATCACAAACTCAGCTTTCAAACGCAGTATTCATGAACTCTGACTTTCCTACATTGAAGCCAGAAAAATCAAGAAACTGAAACTCAGTACGAGGTATTTCAAATAAATAATAACTTAAAAATTCTGGGATCTTAATCTTCTAAGAAATAATAAGCATTTGCCAATTGCCTTGGTCTTACTAAACCAACATTTAAAAGACACAAACATGGAGAATGGTGTCCATTTATACCAGCACTGTCAATTCATGCTCAGTGTTCAGTGTGCATGCTCAATTACCCAATTTGTACATGAGAATGCAGGGACAATGGGCCTCTCTGTGTCTAGGGCTGTACCAAGTGCAGTCATCTTTGAACATTGAGGCCTGATTATTCTCAGTGAATCTAGGGGTCCTGCTTCAAAAGAACCTTACTGTTCACATTCTTTGAAGTAGCCATTCAGATGTTTTCTGTGCCAAACACAGCGAAAGAGAAAACAGAACTGAAATAATTGATTTCTCTATGAATCCTACTTTATTTAAACTGGAAATGTTATACACGGTATAGATAATTTAATCTCTCTTTTCACAACCAAGTTATCCAATATGACTACTTTGATGATCTATCTGGGTTGCATCATAGGCTGTGTTTATCCAGGTTACCTGGTCACACTGCATAACTGATATACCCAGACAAAATAAACCCACTGTTAGGGAAATTGTGTCATTTTTTTTCTATTGTGAGTAAAGTTTCTCTGTTCTATGAATATAGACATATTCACTTCGAATGATTCAAAATGCACAAAAATATTTCAGTGAACAAGCTGCTCCTAGCTAAATAACAAGTGCCTGTGAAGTCTGATTTCCATCTGCGAAGGGTTGGGCGTGGAGTAGGAACAGACCAAGGAGGCACTTGCACAGCACACAAATAAACGTAACATGAAAACTGAACGTCAACAAGTCACTCAGCACTTCTCTGATATCCTTGAAGATTTCCATGTCCATATTTACCAGGCATCTGGCACTGAAGACTCTGCAGCATGCTGGCCTCTGTGACCATCTGAATGACTCTCAAGTGACCCCACCATTGTGACCAGCGCTTGCATCTAAGCAGCATGGTCACTGGCCACACCTTCCAAGTCCCAGTCACAGCATCTCCCATATCCACCCACTACCTAAAGGGGGCTCCCAAAATCTGTGCTGAGCATCTTCAGAGGCTCCATGGCTTTCTAGCCGTCCAGTCGTGCACTCGCTGCAGAGGTTGATTCCCAACCTTTTGAATTCCCAAGAACTCGAACTCATCCCATTCCCATCCCAGTGCCTGAGCAGAGAATGGTGACTTTGAGCTTACCAACACGGTACAGGATTTCCATTACGTTTACCCAACGTGTCTGACCAGCAAACCCATCCTCTAAAACTTACTTTGAGTCACACGCTTGCCCTTTTCTTGCCTCAGGAAAATGAAAATTATGTTTCTCTGTGGTGAAGGCCTCCTTAATGAACAATCTTTTAAAAGCAACATCCCCAGTAACTGGCCCTGATCATGTGTCTCTGCAATGCTTCCTTCACCAGTAGCCCACAAACTGGCTCACATCATCTCAGTGGGAACAACAGGAAATGTCACCTAGACACTGCCATACGTGTCCTAGGAAGCAAAATGGTTCCCTTGAGAAGCATTAAACCAGCAGTCAAAACTCTTTTCACATGCAATGTATTGGATAATACCGACTACAACATATGCTCTAAAAAGGCCTGCCTTTACTTTTGCACTATATTAATTCTGCTTCTAGTACATTTCTTTTTCCTCCCTGGGCTTTCTTCACTGGAGAGTGAGCCAGTTGCAATAGGCCTGGTACACTGCATTCCAATCTTTCTCCTGATGCTTTAGCTTTTATCAGATGTTAAGTTATTTGATCTATGTTTCCCAAATAAAGACGAGTGCTACTTAAGAGCGATACAAGCACTTAATGGAAAAAGCATTTTTAAAAAAAATAAAAATATGCTAAACTGTTGACTGGTATAAAATATTAATGTTCATTTCTGCCGTATTCCACAACTGGACATCCTTGAGTTTACATGCTGCAGACCTGTCCTCTTCCTGAAGATCGTTAGTTGGGACATTTATCCTGTTTCAGCTATCGCAAGAGGATTCAAACCAAACTCTAAGTACACATTCCAGACTTTTCTAACTCCTTTCCTCATTCTATCTCTGAATCAGGCCAGTATGAAACAGTGTGTTTGGCTTCCTCCTGTTTCTTTGTTCTCTTTATAATTCTTTTCTGCCATAGTTCTAACTCAGAATTCTTTCATCTGACTATCAGATTCTTCTAAGGCTGCCTAGTAGCCTCGTGGCCTGAACCGGTGACCTGCTTATAAGGTGTCTGCAAAAAGGAACTCAGAAAAGGGAGAATCAGAAACACCCACTCGTACCCACATTCACCTCATCTTCTTATCACATTCTATTTTACAGAGTCCAAATTCACTGGGTATTTGAGCGAGATCTTTCATCATGAACTATTAACTTTATCTTGCTATCCTCCTGCTCAGAAACTGTCAGGTAACTTCATTAAATTTTCAGATAATTTCATTAACATGATGAAACAAATCAAGACACCCAACTTGCCTGCCCAATCTTTCTTTCAAGAGCCATGTTGTGTAACTCCTCAGTTCGTTATACATTAACCACCCACTTACTTACTTAGGTGGCTTGTAGAGATTTACAATCTGACTTATCAATGCTTTTCTGTTAAATAACCCTTGTAGATTCTCCAATATTTTTAGCATTAAACTACTATTTCTCGAGAAGATTAACCATATGCTAAATGATAATAGCAAAAATATACATACTAAATTTTACCACAATTATTTGAGTCACCTCACATTTCAGTGAGAAAACAGTTAATAAATTCTGTTAAAGAAGTTTGTAAGCTTGAAGTTTATAATAGTGACGAGTCAGCATTTTAATATATCATATTTATAATAATATCTGAAATATGGAACACTATGTTGGCAGCATAATACAAATGCGAAGTGGAATATAAAATCTAAGTCCAAAAATTAACCTAACTCACAGAGGGGAATGACACCATAGAATAAAATGCTTTTCCAATGCCAAAATGTTCACAAGTGCCAAGTAAGATGATCCTGGATGCCAGCTGACTCAATGAATATTTAATGATAAAATTTAATCATAAAATTTAAGTTGTATATGTTTATGGCTGTGTAAGTTAAAACTTACAAAAGCATGCATCTTACACTATAGAATCCAGACATACTACATTTCCTTTATGCAAAGACATTTATTTGGTCTTGACCTTAAATGTAAGTTTTGTTCTATTTTACAATACCAGGTAGAGATGAGGCCAATGTATACTGGGAGACTAGAAGACGTTAGTTCCCTGACACATAGGGAAGCAAAACCTCACACAAGGAACAAGCTGCAGGGTCATGAGGATTACTCAAAAACAGTAAGAAAGCATGCTGTAATAAATACATACATCAAATTAAATTAACCTCCACTTCAAGAGAGAACTGCGTAATCTATTTCACATACTGTAAACTAGCACTGAACTGAATGGATAAAATCTACTTCAGAAACTCAGAAAAATTCACCTCAAATTGAGTTGAAAAACAACAAACAGAAACACAAATAAAGTTGTGTATTTATCTGAGTATAATAATGAATCAAATGTTGACCATTATGCTATTGTTAATGCAAGAATAGCTAACTCCTGAATCTAGAGGGAATGCAAGGTCTGAACACTGTAATTTATATCTGCGTGCCTAGCAAGTTGCTCAAGGAACAAATCCGATCTTCTCACCTTCACAGGATTCTCTTTGCTCTGCGGCATTGTGTGTGAGCGATTACCCAATTTGCCCACTTTGCCCGATTTCCAGTGGTAGCCACTTGACCTTCAAGATACATAAATAAGACCAAATGTAATTACTAAAAACATTTCTCCTTTTAATGAAAACAAATACATGCTCTCTGCTTCAAAGAATAGAAATTCAGTTGCTAACATGTTACAAAATACCACAAAATGAAAATTAAGCATCAAGAATGCTCCAATCTCCCCAGTGATTTGAAAAATATAGATAGCTCCGCTACAGTTGTGACTATTGTTGAGAAATGAGTAAAATGTCTCAACAAGGATGAAGAATTTCAGCTTTATTGTTTATTTTTATGACATTTACAATGACTAAAGTTAGCCTGGCTGACTTACAGGTACCTTTGCAGGTCATCACGAAACTTTTAAAGCAAAGAATTCACAAAAAAAATCAAGAGGAAAACAAAGCAAAACAACACCCAAAAATACTCAGCCACTCTCCTACACAGTAAATTTTTAAGACTTCAAATAAACCGCCATGTACTTTGCAAAGAAAACAAACTTAAGCTTTACTATTTTCAATGCATTTTTACTTGCAATCACCAGGACCCAGAGTTCAAATCTCATTTCAGAAATAATGAGACAACAACTTGCCCTGTGCTACATGGATACTAAACAAAGCCAGGATGAAAACCCTGGACTCGCACTTAGCTGACCAGTGACTGGCAGGCACTCATTCCGGCTTTGACATTTAATGTCTGCCTGACCTCAAAAAACAGTGTAAGTATTCTGAAAACTCAAACCTTGAATGTTTAAAAGGTTGCTACAAAAGTTTCCACAGCTAAGGAAAACTCAGGAAGTTTATGTTGAGAATTGGATCACCAGAAATGCCATGATCCACTGAGAAGCAAAAATTAAGTACAACTCAAAAAAGAGAAAAAGCTGGCCACTTGATTAGTAAGTGAAAAGCAACAACACAGAAAAATTTTCCAGGATTTGTGTTGCACCCCAGCATGTTAAGCAGCGCCCCTCTTTTTTAAGAATTTTTTTTAAAAAATTTTATTGGAAAGGCAGATAAACAGAGGAGGAGAGACAGAGAGGAAGATCTTCTGTCACGATTCACTCCACAAGCAGCTGCAACGGCTGGAGCTGAGTCAATCCAAAGCCAGGAGCCAAGAGCTCCTCCAGGTCTCCCACGCGGGTGCAGGGTCCTAAGGCCTTGGGCCGTCCTCAACTCTTTCCCGGGCCACAAGCAGGGAGCTGGATGGGAAGTGGGGCGCCGGGATTAGAACCGGCGCCCATATGGGATCCTGGCGCTTTAAAGGCAAGGACTTTAACCACTGCGCTATCGCATCGAGCCCAAAGCGCGCCCTTTCTAATTCTGATCCTTCTGCCTGCTAAAAGCAGTGGATGATGGCCCAAGCACAGAGAAAATGTATGTGTTCATGCTAGTACTTATAATCAGAAAATACTGAAAACTTAATAAACGTTTCACAGTAAATGAATTATATATTCATAAACACTGGTCAACTATTACTAAACTTGCTACTCTTTGTCTTCATTACTAAATTGTTTAAAGAGTACCTAACTATTACTAACAGAATGAGATAAACTGCTATATGTTCATATGGTGAGAACACTAAATATATTAAGTAAAACAGTAAGATATGACTTAATACCCATGCTTTATAGTCAACTTCATTTGTAGAAAAAAGGTATACATACACACACAACACACCTACACATTAAAACACACACCTTCTTACGCAGACATGTTTATAGGCACATATAAAGAGAAACCACTTGTGCCAAAAATAAAAAGTTAATCATTGCAAGTGAAGCGAGGAACAAAGATGGGAGTCACCCTAGAACTGAGAAGAGATTATTTGTATGATACCTGTTCATTCTGATTCTTCAATCCTTATTTTTTTTATAATACAGCAACAGTCTCAGTAATATTAATACAGATATCCAGGCATATTTGAGTTATCAATAATAACATTTTAGCTAATTGGCATTTGATTAAAACATTCCAAACATTTGTAAATATTCAGTGTCCGTGACATACATACATGTGTATTTTTGCCTATGAACATTTCAAAATGAACGAAAATAGTTCTAAATATAAACTGATTTCTTTTTTTAAAAAAAGAAAGATTTATTTGAGAGAAAGAAAGAGAAAGAAAATGAATTTCTGCCCTGCTGATTCACTGCCCAATGGGGGAAGCTGAGAGCAAAGGCTTCCATGCAGACCACTTTAAGTAACAGTGCCTGGATCGCTTAGAGAACCAGGTGATGCCCCCGGGGGTTGAGGGCAGATGGGGCGCAATCCAGGGTCTCCAACATATAGTGTGAGTGTACTGAGGGGCTGAGAGCATAGTGGGACCACAGTCCAGGGTCTCCAACCAGCAGTGTGAGTGCACTGGGGGGCTGAGAGCATAGTGGGACCACAGTCCAGGGTCTCCAACACGCAGTGTGAGTGCACTGGGGGGCTGAGAGCATAGTGGGACCACAGTCCAGGGTCTCCAACACGCAGTGTGAGTGTACTGGGGGGCTGAGAGCATAGTGGGACCACAGGCAAGGGTCTCCAACCAGCAGTGTGAGTGCACTGGGGGGCTGAGAGCATAGTGGGACCACAGGCAAGGGTCTCCAACACGCAGTGTGAGTGTACTGAGCAGCGTCTTAACCTCGATGCCCACTGACACACACACACATCTTCATTTCCTGTGGATGGCAATCCCCCAAAGGCAAAGAACACATTTTGCACTTTTGTCCTAAATTCCAAATCGCAGATTATTGAGAATTATACTCTAAGAAGGCAAATAAGAAGGATCACAACAAAGAAACCCAGAAGACAAAAACTGTAACTACTTTTTTAAAGAAAAACAATATAGCTCATGTGACTGTCATAGTCAGAAACCGTGCACTCACATGAATGCTTTCATCGGAAGGACAAGTGTACATAAAGTAGTTTTGTCAACACTCAGCTCATTCTTATAAAATTAATTACAAACTTTACATACCCAATTTCTTCCTTCTCTTTGCTCCTTGCAAATCTGAATTCCTTTAGTTTCCTTTCCATCTCTTCATTCTCCAATTCTAGCTGCACTTTTTCCATGCGTAGTTCCTGGGCATGTCTAAAGAAAACATGTTTAATGTGGAATGTTCACTTGGAGTAAGCAAAAGAAGAAGGGTAATTCTATGTAGTCTTCCATTTTCAAATTAAAATATTAATAATAAATAAATGAAACTTTTCAACTACTTCCTTTATACTTCTGTGCAATAAGGTTCCTAAAGTTTGTAGTTTTTAGCTGCTAGCATCCACCTCAATTCTTACACTTTTATTATAGTGTTGCAGGTTTAAGTCATAATTTTCTGTACACATAATTCTTGTCTTTACACATGCACATTCATGTCACAAAGTGGAAAAAGGAAAGTTAATTTGTAATCTTACTGTAACATTTCATTTTTTCAAACAGTGTGAATAACTTTTATACAGGCAAAACGAGCAATGTGGTAGAACCTCTACCATCCTGGGGAACTCCAATAAAAGCCAGCTTTTACATAAGCCATTCTTGCGAAGGAGGATTTAGTATTAACATCAGAAGTCCACCAACCTTTGGCCACAAGTTCCTCTTGTCCGTTTACAATTCTGGTTATTTAAAAGCATTAGGCACTGACTCTTCCACAGATTGAAGACAACCTAGTCTTCAGATTTCATTATCCATCATGAGCTTAAATATTCATTAATCATTATTACATGAATGTTCTTCAATCATCAAATAGCACAGAGGCACCCATGCATGCTGTGACAGGAAACCAAACTGACGAATAATGGATCTAGAAAAGGGGACTAATGTACAGGTATGATGAACACCCCCAAAACTAAACGGATGAGGGGACATGATCCTAGATACCCAGGAAAGGACACATCCAGAAACGGACAGGCTCCAAGCAGGCTCCAAGAGGGCTCCAGGAAGTCGGCCAAGACGCAGAAGGAACCTTTGCCTTCTCATTTACCCTACAAGAGCTTCAGCTCACACTCCAAATGAGCACTGTAACGGACGATATGAAACGTGGCAGAGCTTCCCACACGGAAGTGACTTCCAGCCCTGTCCTGGTCCTCTCCCTGGAGCACCAAGCTCCATGGCTGTGTGCATGCTCCAGCACTGGGGCAAAGGACAGCTTCCAGAGAAAGTGAGCCTCTACTGAGACCAAAGACAAACGCATTTATTCACAAGAAGTAGTGTATCTAACAATGAAAATGCCGTGTATTTCCAGTTCACCTTTTCTCAAGGTGGTCCTGTAACTGTGTGACAGCCTGGAGTGGGTGGCCTTTCCGGCCATTGTTGAAGGTCCCTCATCCTAATGGTCTCTCCAGTTTCAATTTTTCTTTAAAGTTTGAGATGATTCCTTCTACTTTGGAATCAGGGTCACAAAAATATGCTTAAGTGTCTTATGGAAAGCGAGCCCCACAATTTATTTATGACTTTTACTTTAACTCTTGTGGAACAAGTGTTTTCGTATCAATTTGTTTATACTGCCATAGATTGGTAATAAATCAAAATTACTTTCTTACTGCCAAAAAAACCCCACAAATGTGAATAAAATGGCAACAAGAATTCACACTTGAGTTTAACTCTAACCAATGTTACATAAACATTATTATATGCACAATTTAAATTGCAAAAAAAATAAACTTTTTAATTGTTTTTAAGAAAGAAAGAAATATATTTGTACTTACTTATATCTCAACTTGACAGAATTTCCAGATTTTCCCCATGGAAGAACAACAAAATCCTTGGTATTCATGATTTTTGTCTTAATATTGCCTAAAAATTATGCTGATTTGTGGAAACTCTGAAACAAAGTAACAAGAAAAAAATATGCAATAACTACATGTAATTCAGCAAATTTTAAAAACACAAATATTTATGAGGGAAAATTTTAATCAAAAGCTAAACACAAAATTGTCATATATGCTACAAATATGATGGGAATAATTTCATACTAACAAGATTTAAATGTAATATAGTATTTACAGGACTGAAATCTCACCATCATTTATATGTGTATTTCAAAAAGTTCATAAAAATGCATACTGTGAAAAATCTACACATGGATTACCAACAAATTGCACCAAAAGATATTTATCCTTTAATTCCACTTTTCATAAAATTTTGAACCCCACTTGCATATTAAAAGAATGAAAAAAAGTGAAATCAAAAAGAAAATGTATTTATTAAGACAAGTATATGTTTTCTTTTTCACGATTAAGATTACAAAAGACTTCATAGTTGTAGACACCATTTGCAACAAAACGGTTCAAACTAGAAATCATTATGCTTGGTGAAATAAGCTATCCCAAAAGGACAAATATATGTTCTCTCTGATATAAGGCAATCTTCATGCAAAATGCAAGATCAATAGACTTATAATTTACATACATTTATCCAGAGGATCTGTATAACGGAGACAAGTATACCATGAAGTGGAGACAGAATGCAGTGTGCATCTCTACTTCTAAATAAAATATGAACTCTCAATGAAACTGTTAAATATACCTTGACTCTAGAATGCTGGGCTTTCTGCTGTTGTCTATTAACTACAAAGTCAGGATACATTTAAACAGCAGAATAATGGACTTGCGACTGTTGTCGAAGGACTAACCCATCATTACAATATAGGGGAAATGGTAAAGCAGGAAATGGAATCCCTGAGCCTAACAAACTGTATCATAAAAAAAAGAACTTTTTAAATTAAAAATATTAGATTGGATTAAAGAAAAAACTTCAAACTGAAAAAAAAAAAGACTAATATGGCCGTGTACTGCAAAACATTTCAATCCACAATAGGCCATATATGCTTACGTGGTCCCATAAGATAGCATTCTGCAGTAACATGGCAAAGACTGTTGCCACTTTTCTTTGTGTAAGACTGTAAGTACATCCTATGATGTTGACTTGACGATCTAATTGCCTAAACACACATGTCTCAAATGCATCCATTGTAAGTGATGTAAGTGTGATCCAAAAACAAGGTACAGGGAAGTACACTGGGCGATAAAAGTATCTCTGAGTTATAATTTCAAGTCCAAAAACCCCTTTTCACATACGTATGAGTTTAAAATGAAAATTAAATGATGTAATAACTACCTAAAGGGAATCTAATATTCTTGTTATCACAGAAAATTTAATGATACTCTTTGGCATAGAGCAGAAATTAGCATATTTTAGGAAGAATTATTCAGTAAGAAATGAAACAAAAAAAAATATTTTGCCTAACTCTGAGTTAGCCAGAAAAGTTCGTTATTCAGAACGGTCTATTTCCTGAGTATCCCAGTTACTCATGGTTCTGAACTCATTTACTTGGTAAAGCTGAATTACTGAATCCATTTTTATATAAGTAAAAATCTCCAAATTCCTAAAATTGTATTTAAAACTATATCTCCATTTCACACCTACTGTACATCCCCTTAAATGAAAAGCCATGATACAAAATCAACAATAGAAAGAAAAATAGAAATTTACAATGCCATGAAGTTAATAACATGTTACTAGATATGACAGTCTCCATTACACAGCTACTACACATCCTCTTAAATGAAGAGCCACAAAACAAACTCAGTATCCGGGAGAAAAAAGAAATTAACAACACCAAGAAGTTAAATAACACGGGATGTACAATAGCTGTGAAATGAAGACTAACATTCAGATGTGAGGATGTAGTGTGGTATGCATTTCTGCTTCCAGACAAAGATGGACTTACAATGAAACTGTTTACTATATCTTGACAATAGGATTCTGGACTCTCTGCCATTCTCCATGCCTGCAATGACGGACATATGACTGAGTATGATGAACTATATGTTATTAATGATATAGAGGAACTAGGTGGGGGGGGAGGAAATTGGGGAGGGGATCAGGGAATATGGAACTGTATCATAAAATGATAGCAATAATAATAAAATTAAAAAAAAACATATCTGAAACAGTGTCACAGTCACCATAATGTTAAATGCCAAAAGCACTGGATCCCAGAAGTTTATCCACAAATTCCTAGGTGTGCATAACCCTAACAAATAGTTAGTAAAGCATTTTTAACTGTGCGTCACTGTGCTGAATGGCATGGATGAATCAAGAGCAAGGCATGCTTGTTCTCTGAGCTTAAATAGAGTCTTTTAAGGTATGTAGGACCCATGTATAAATTCATAAGAAAACATAGAAACTAGAAAAGTCTTTAAAATATATGGATGTAAAAATACAGGAAGTGAGAGCAAGGAGAGAATGCAAGCTGGCTTACACCTGAGTGAAGCTTAGAAGGAACTGACGTCTTTACAGGTCACAGTGTGCCTGGAAGGAAAATCCTGCATTATTGGTAAGAGCAATTGATGAATAGGGACCCAAAGACTGGTAACAGTTGATTGATATGTGGGATGTATGGAAGATCAAAGCAGACATAAGTTTGAAGACCTGGAGTGGTATTGCACGCCACTAATTTTTTTATTTATTCTGCAGCTAATGAAGGCCCTTCCCTTCCCTTCCCTTCCCTTCCCTTCCCTTCCCTTCCCTTCCCTTCCCTTCCCTTCCCTTCCCTTCCCTTCCCTTCCCTTCCCTTCCCTTCCCTTCCCTTCCCTTCCCTTCCCTTCCCTTCCCTTCCCTTCCCTTCCCTTCCCTTCCCTTCCCTTCCCTTCCCTTCCCTTCCCTTCCCTTCCCTTCCCTTCCCTTCCCTTCCCTTCCCTTCCCTTCCCTTCCCTTCCCTTCCCTTCCCTTCCCTTCACTTCCCTTCACTTCCCTTCACTTCCCTTTTCTTTTTTCTTCTTCTCCTCCCAGAAAAGCTAAGTTACAAAGACAAGAGGAAAGGCAAAGACACAGCTCTTCCTTCCCACTCACTGGTTCAGTGCCCGCAGGGCCACAAAGCTGGGCTTGAGCTGGGTTGAAGCCTGAAGCCAGAGCCTCATTCAGACCTTCCCAGTGGGAACAAGGCCCAAGCACCTGAGCTAATTTCCAGCTTCGCTGAGAGCTGGATCAGAGATGCAGCAGCAGGGTCTGAAACCAACGCCTGTATGGCTTGCCAACATTGCAGACGGAGGCTTGGCGTGCTTCTGCAGCCCCAACCAAAGTTTCAGAAGAAACCACTGAAAATAAGTCTGGAAACTTGAACATTTAAAGAAGTCTGGTATCAAAATTACTCAAATGGAAGGTTAATTCAAAGGCAAACCTACACAACCGAATGAACCACTGAATGATTTTGCTCATTTTAGTGAGACAATCACTGATAAAGTCATTCTAAAAGGCTTTGTTAAAAGCTATCTGCCTTGCACATCCCAGGATCCCATATGGGTGCCGGTTCTAATCCCAGCAGCTCCACTTCCCATCCAGCTCCCTGCTTGTGACCTGGAAAAGCAGTTGAGGACGGCCCAAAGCCTTGGGAACCTGCACCCATGTGGGAGACCTGGAGGAAGTTTCTGGCTCCTGGTTTCAGATCAGCACAGCACCGGCCATTTCAGTCACTTGGGGAGTGAATCATTGAACAGAAGATCTTTCTCTCTGTCTATGCTCCTCTCTGTATATCTGCCTTTCCAATAAAAAATAAATATATCTTAAAAACAACAACAACAGCTACCTGCACATTGGGGCCAGCATTGTGGCACAGCCAGCTAAACCCCAACCTGTGATGCCATATGCCCTAACAGCCCAGGTTCAAGTCCCAGCTGTCCCGTTCTAGAAGTATTTATTATACATTTAGGGAGCAAACCAGTGAATGTAAGATTCTTTCTCTCCATGAGTTTCTCTTCCTTGATCTGTAACTCTACTTTTCAGATAAATAAAAAAATAAATGTTGAAAAATTAAAGCTATCTACACAGTACATCATATATCCCAAAGAGACAAAATTGTCACTTGCATCATTTAAACTTAAAAATGGTTATGCAGTAGGAACAACTATTTTGTTTACTCAAATACACCTGTACATGATTTGGACTACCTCTCAAACTCAAATAAAACTTGAAGAAGTAAGCTCTCACCACGTGGCACAAAATTCTAAGGATATGTATTCTCTAACGAAAAATGAGATCACACAAAATAATTTTTCACTTTAAGCAATATACGGGTTCCTCCCCGTGACCTTATTACAGTTAGTTAATTCTCGGTTAGCAAGAAGACATGGGGTCTTCCCTCAGGGAAGTCACAGGGAGGCACTCTACATGCAAGAGCCCAGATGCATTGCTTAGCCACCAAACCACGTCTCTTAAGACTAAAAGCAATGTAGAAGACTACTAACTATGAGAAGCTGCGTCTTGGTTTGCCTTTTGGGGGCGGCGGGAAGGGAATTGGTGCAATTTTCAAAGGGAATTTCTTTCCTCTGCCCCGCGTCTGGTAATCACTTGGACGGGCAGTATTTTGCCTCACTTTTACCAAAGGAATGCCACAAAAGCTGTCCTTAAAACTCTCCTGGAAAATCCTGCTCGGTTGCAAACATTCCGTCTCACCATGTGATCACGCTCAGGAGATCTGCTGGCCTGTAGCTTCCCTTGACAACATCTTCATAAGAAATTCTAGAAGATTATCATTATTAAAGACATAAAATAATTTTCAAGGTTAATTTCCTTAATTAAAATAACCCAGGTTGCCTTATTTTATTTACACTTCCAAATGCACTATAATTTTATGTGTGTGTCCACTGGCATACAGCTAAACTGATACACAATGATTGATTTTACCTATACACAGAACGAAAGAAAAGACGGTAAATCATATTAGAATGAAATGATTCAGATTTATAGCTCTGCTGATAATCAGATTTAAGCAGAAAATGCTCTCATTGAGACGGCATTTCACTTCACTGAATGCAATTAGTAAGGCTTCTTCTCAATTAAATGTTTTATCAAGCCACACACAGAAGCCAATCTTCTTGTATGAAGCAAGAGGGAAGGTGGTCGTCGCGAGTCATGCTGTGCTGCCTGCTTCCTTTGGTGAAGCTAGCAGTGACTCAGTCACATTCAAGGATGTAACAGGGTCAGGAGCAAACTTCGCCAAGCACAAAGCTTCAGTTACCCATCAACCTCAGAAGAGGACAGTAAACGCCCCCTTATGGAAACCTCACCGCCATCAATCATGTGTTAGTGTGCCCAGTTACGTTGATTTTTAAGCTTTTTTTTAAAGATTTATTTTATTTTTATTGGAAAGTCAGATATACAGAGAGGAGGAGAGACAGAGAGAAAGATCTTCTGTTCAATGATTCACTCTCCAAATGAATGCAGCGACCAGTGCTATACCAATCTGAAGCCAGGAGCCAGGAATTTCCTCCAAGTCTCCCATGCAGGAGCAGGTTCCCAAGGCTTTGGGCCATCCTCAACTGCTTTCCCAGGCCACAAGCAGGAGCTGGATGGGAAGTGGAGCTGCTGGGGTTAGAACCGGTGTCCATATGGGATCCCAGTGCATTCAAAATGAGTACTTTAGCCGCTAGGCCACGCAGCCAGGTCCTTTGGAGGGTTTTTATACAAATAATTAACAGAGCCCAGCACAATGGCTCAATGGCTAAATCCCCACCTTGTATCCACTGGGATCCCAAATTGGCATTGGTTCATGTTCCAGCTGCTCCACTTCCCATCCGGCTCCCTTACTGTGACTTGGGAAAGCAGTCAAGGACGGCCCAAAGCCTTGGAACCCTGCACCCGTGTGGGAAACCCAGAGGAGGCTCCAGGCTCCTGGCTCCTGGCTTCGGATCTGATCAGCCCCAGCTCTTGCAAACCACTTGGGGAGTGAATCAGCGTATGGGAGATATTTCTTTCTGTCTCTCTTTCAGTAAAAACTGATCTGCCTTTCCAATTAAAAAAAAAAAACTTTAAAAATGATAACTTTCAAAAGTTTAACAATGATTTGTGGAATTTTCTAGAAGACTATGTCATTTCTCTATCTCAAACCTGCTTCCCCCACCTTTATAAACTCAAAATGACCCAATTATTCACAACACTTTGATGATCCTTCTACACATTCCCGATTTAGAGAATGCAGCCAGACATCAAGCCCTGTGGCCTCTGAGTGGAAGGCAAGGACCTTACTCCATGAGAGGGGCCCGAGGCTCCCGAGGCTCCCGCAGAGTGCTCCGTTACACCAGGCCCAGTGAGACTCAGGAGTTCACCGTGTACACAGTGACCCACTTTCCGTAATTGAAATGTGCCCAAGTCAGGTTGGTTTTTCCAATGACCCTAATTATCTTCAGCATTTATAAAGGAGAGTTTTCCATTGCGTTAGCATATATTCTGAAAGAATCTCATCAACCACCTCGTGTGGATGGCTTTTAACATGCTTGGGCCAGTTAGTACCATAGTAGCCGAGCATTACAGACTAGAGCAAGGAATGTTGAACTTCAGTTAAGCTAATGCAACATGTGGACTTAATTAAAGAAGTCTTACTTTCACATTCCCTTCATTTGATCCTATCCTTGATCAAGATATATTTTTTGCAACCTAAGAAAAACATGTAAGGAAAGAACAGGCAATACTTGATCTTAGTGTATGTGTGCTTAAGGAGCCCGCTGACTAAAGATCAACCATGTTCTCCTAGCACCCGCACTGAAACTAAGCCAGCTGGTACTTACTGTCCACTCTGCACAGAGCCTCGACACGCACAAAGCCACCCGTTGTCCTCACCCTGTGACGCAGGCTCTCTCCAGAATAACCAAGGTTTGCCTTTAGTTTTCCAGCAGCAACGTACCCTTCTAAAATACTTTCAGATGCAAAGTAGTAACTAATAGTTTGACATACTTAAGCTGGGAGACCCAGGTGTCCTATATTAGCTGGATTTGAGGTAACAAAACTGTGTAAGAGCTTCATTTTCTCCTTATACACACTGACGGGGATTCCCCCTCCTCTTCAAGCTATCACACCACAGTTCTAACGGCGTCCAGCAAGTTCTAGCTGTGGGGTGGGAGGCAAGTTCAGACACCAACTGGAGAAGCCTTGGTCTTTACCCCTAACCCTTCTGCCTCCATCTCTTACACCTAATGAGCCTTAGGGTTGCAGTCACATAAAAACTGGGCCGAGATAGGCAAGCCATGACTTGGGACGGCTCCAGTCCTCACGGGTATTGGGTTCTGGGATGCCGAGTGCAAGTTCCAGCTCCACTTTGGTTTCAGCTGCCTGTTACTGCACCTCCTGGAAGCAGCCAGTGAAGACCCAGATCCAGGGTCCCTGCCACGCCCCTGGAAGCCCCTGACTGAATTGCTGTTCCTGGCTTTGGCCTGAAACAGCCAGCCTTAAGCTATTGTGCACCACTGGAGAGTGAATCAGCAGGTCAAAGACCTCTCTCTCTCCCTTTCAATAATACATACAAATCTTAAAGAATACACACATACATACATACATATACATACATGTGCACATACAGAGAGGAAGTGACTGAGGCTTCTCTCTGTTAACTAAACAGGGTGTGAATGCCACAGTCATAAAGCGAATAAAGTCAGCATTGCTATGCCAACTAAGCACTCACATTATTATGATACAGACAATGAAACATTTACTACATTTGACAATCACAGCTTTCAGAAGTCTAGGCCCTTTAACGCTCTTTCTATCCCACCCACTGTTACTGCAGGGGGTTCTCAGCATCAAAAATAAATAAATAAATAAATAAATAAGCCATCTCCAGCACATGTCACAAAATCAGAAATCATTATTTCATACAAATTTATACAAATTTAGCTTTTCTACACATTTAAATTTTTAATAACCTGTCTTTCACATTTTGTCTGTCATAAAAAATAAATTTACATAATTTGCCTTTAGTTTTTGAGGAGTATTTGACTTTTTTTCATAATTTCTTCTGTTACATTTGCAGATATTCAATTTTCCTCTGGTCGCACAAAAGTACTAATCATGAACAATGAGTTTAAAGCCTGCATGCCACGCAGTGCTGACAACCATGTGCAAGGCTTGAAACATTTGTCTATCAAATCAATTTATAATACAATCTACAGTAGGGCCATAGAATTTGTAAACAAACTCGCTCTTCCACACTTGCAAAAACTGCACGTTTTGTTTTTCCCAGCAGCAGAAGTTTGGTGAGTAGCCACAATTGCAAGTTGAACAAGCCACCTGTTCCAGGTGCCAGGTTCAGCCCTCAGGGCAAGGTGCTGTATGGTATCCGTGCACTCTCAGGAATTCCAGTGTCTCAAAAAAGGAAACATTAATACAGCCAGTAATGTCTGTGAGCTGGAAAAGCAATACAAAGACAAAGTGGCAGCTGTTGGATTGAACCCAATGAGGATTCGATCTTATCAATTTCTAAAATGACCCTTGTCACCTTCACATTTAACGAATCAGATTATTAGGAAACAGGCAAGTAGCTGTGTGTGTCTGAGCCCCTTTAATGTTGGTTAGGAGAACAGGGAAGAAAAAAACTGTGCAGTTTCAGAAGTTGGAGCAGACACTCCTAGCATCACCTTTACTTGACAGAGATGGACTTGAATCAAGTCAGACGCCCGGATGGGGAATAAAAAGCTACAAAAGAGAAGGTCATACGGTTTCTCAGCATATCCAATTTTTCATAAGACACGACGGCCTCTGAAGCTGGATAAAAGCGGCTAGCCCCTGAGAAGCTCAGTTCCGCAGCAGGATTACCAGCGACCAAGGCCCGCGGCTGTGTGCAGGGATCCCCACAGTCAACAGGACTGTCCCTGAGCCTGCACGCGGGGACAAGGCAGGGGCTGACCCATCGCCTGCTGGGCGGCTTGGCCGTGCCTCCTCACCCCAGCCAGCCCCTGCCCAGGGCCCTCCGCCCGCCACCGCCGTCCGCACACACCCAGCCCACCTGGAGTCCCCGCTGCCCCTCAACGCCGCTGGCCGCCGCCTTGGTCTCCTTGGTCACCGCGTCACCTCGGTGTCCATAGCAACCACGGTGCCCGCCCGGCCGCCGTCCGCCAGCAGAGGGAGATAGGGAGCTGAGCCGAGCGGAGCCTCCAAGGTTGCAGGAGGATGTGCTGACACCTGCTGACCTCTAGCTGTAATTCCAAAACCCTGAACCAAAGTCACTGAAGCGCAGAAGGCGTGATTAGCCCACCGAAATGCAGGGTTATACGTTGGGTGGGGAATGGTCCATCCAGGAATGAACCCCAGCAGTTCAATCTCCCAACTCCCATATTTATTATATATGCATGCTTGCTATGTTTATTTTATTTTATTTCTGATTCCTAGGTGTGTTATTTGTTTTTATACAACGTGTGTAAGATATATGATGGATTCTGCAGTCAGCCATTCAGTAGACTTCAGCGTCTAGCCACGTTGAGTCCAACTTAGTGGTGAGTTGATAATCTTTTTTTTTTTTTAAAGATTTATTTTTATTATTTTTTCATTGGAAAGGCGGATATACAGAGAGGAGAGACAGAGAGGAAGATCTTCCATCCGATGATTCACTCCCCAAGTGAGCGCAACGGGCCGATACTATGCCGATCCAAAGCCAGGAGCCTCTTCCGGGTCTCCCACGCGGGCGCAGGGTCCCAAAGCTTTGGGCCGTCCTGGACTGCCTTCCCGGGCCACAGGCAGGGAGCTGGAAGGGAAGCGGGGCTGCCGGGATTAGAACCGGCGCCCATATGGGATCCCGGGCGTGCAAGGCGAGGACCTTTAACTACTTGCGCCACCGCGCCAGGCCCGTGAGTTGATAATCTTAAGCATTGCAGTTAATATACTAACTTTGCTTTCCTGGTAAATGTGCCCAGCAATGCCCATCTAAGAAACAGTTCTCACTTTTCCTTTGGCAGATTTCCTTGTGTAAAAACACATCCACCACAGAAAACAGAAGTCACGCTGGCTCCAGGCTTGAAGTCAGGCAGGCATGAGCCTGAGTTTTGATTCCCACACTTGCTGTATGGCTCCTGGCTTCAGATCAGCACAGCTCTTGGAGAGTGAATTAATGGATGGTAGCTTTTCCTCTCTATATCTCCTCCTCTCTGTATATCTGATTTTGCAATAAAAAATTAAATCTTTTAACTAAAGTATCAAAATGCATTTTACTGGTAAACAAAAAAAAAAAATTAACCAGAGAAACAACGTTTAAATTATTTCAGCACTTTCTGGAAGCATTAAAAGACACTATTCTGATTAAATTTAGCAAAAACAGCTATGCATATTTTTGAAAAACCAACAGCAGAGCCAGAGGAAAAACAAGTCAATGCTGAGTGAAATGAAAAGTAAAAAGTGCTTGTCATTCAGAATCCCGATCAGGGACAGAACGAACTGCAACATGGAAAACAATGACACCTCCGAGACATGATACTGTCCACAGCGAGACGGAGCGTGCTGCGTGACACACCAGCAATTCTGCACATTGTGAGCCACATCTCAACCAGGAGCGTAGAAATCCTGGGGCTTTGATCCTTGCCAACCACACTTCATTGAGCCAGTATGGAGAAAACACTTGAAGGAAGTTTGCTTTCAAGAGATAGTCAAGACATCCAGCTGAAGAGAGAAATACAGCCCATGACACAGTGCATGAACAAAGCAAGTCGCAGTACAGCTGCAAGGTCAATCTCTCTCTCTCTCTGTCTCTCTCTGTCTCTCTCTCTCTCATACACACACACACACACACACACACACACACACACACACACACACCCCTATTGTGCAAATTCATTACTCATTGGACAGCTAGATTTTGTTCTTGGCAGAGCCTGGTATGGACACTTACAGCAGGTCCCAGGAGTGTCCTGGTGAATCCCAAGTAATAAAAGTTTGAGGTAAATGAAATAAAAAATAATTTTTCATATGTAACTGTCATAATATGGCATGATTTAGCAGTAAGGGTTTGGTTTTTTTTTTCTGTTTCAGGAAGTCCTAAAATCAAGGATCTACTGAATCTGGCTTGTATTGATCCTGATTGTCATCTGAGCATATGTCAAATTTATTGTTATTTCATTTTATCACATAAAGGCATGACTAATGTGGAAAAGTTGGCAGTGAAACCAGCAAGTGCTAAGGCAGCTCTCTCTCCACAGATCACCTCTCACCACTAGGGGGCGCGTACCTGCTTTTCCATAGATGTAAGTGGATGGGTTCTTTTTTTTTTTTTTTTTTAAGATTTATTTTATTTTTATTGCAAAATCAGATATACAGAGAGGAGGAGAAACAGAGAGGAAGATCTTCCATCCATCAGTTCACTCCCTAAGTGAGCGCAATGGCCAGAGCTGTGCTGATCTGAAGCTAGGAGCCAAGGGCCTCTTCTAGTCTTTTATACAGGTGCAGGGTCCCAAAGCTTTGGGCCATTCTCTGCTTTCCCAGGCCACAGACAGGGAGCTGGATGGGAAGTGTGGCCGCAGGGATTAGAACCAGTGTACAGATGGATCCTGGTGCGTTCAAGGCGAGGACTTCAGCCTCTAGGCCACAGCACCGGGCTCGTGGACAGATTCTTACATCTGCTGACCCACCAGACTTGAAGTCTGAGGAATTTTCTGAAGATTTTGAATGACCTTCTCCCCCACTTTCATGTTCCACATCAGACCTAAAGAATGTGCTGCACACTTTGCCCTGCCATGGTGTGAAAACGCAGGCAGCCAACACAGTCCCCTCACTTGGGCTCACACAGCAGCACCCAGTCAGCTAGCATTTTCCATCAGGCCACTCAGATGCAAGTGGAGAATAACTCCACGGATCCCATGCTGCAAGACCCCACTGATACACACCCTACAGGGTTGGAAGTGAGATCAAAGATTGTCAACAAACATTATCCAAAACAAATATGTCTTCGAGGGCATGCGAGAGACTATGGCTCAACAACTCAACAGTTATCCTATTTTCTAAGAAAGTAATTTTCTTTGTTTTTGATTATCATTTGCTATTGATAAAAGCTCTGGATTTATAATAATGCATATTCCTTTGCAGATTTTTTTTCTCATGCATCTTTGGTTTCATTTATACCTATATATGTAATTAGTATCTACCCTTTAAATAATTCCAAAGGTAATTTTAGTTGCCCTGTACAGCATTAGTAACTTTTGTGTTTAACTTAAAATTTTCTACCTATCTTTTTTCCAGTCCATATATCATTATTCAAACCATTTTACTGTCATAATGGTTCTTTCCTTAAGGAATTGATAGCCTATTATAAATTCATATTCTATATTTATAAAGCATCAAGTTTATAATTATTAAAGTCATATGATATGTTACTAATCCTTACCCTCTTGGTTAGAGATGGGTCACTGAACTTTCCAGAAGCATCCATTCATTTTTCCACCATTCCTTGGCTTTGGGAAACTTTCTCTTGGCAGAAACTGGTGGCCATTCCACGTTCCAGGGTCAGTTTCCCACTCTATCCTATATTCCAAGACCAGCAACATGTTCTTATTTTACAGGAAACATTCACTTTCCTTTTAC
This sequence comes from Ochotona curzoniae, assembly GCF_017591425.1. Lineage (NCBI taxonomy): Eukaryota > Metazoa > Chordata > Mammalia > Lagomorpha > Ochotonidae > Ochotona > Ochotona curzoniae. Next base: position 244,185 of record NW_024466400.1, read on the forward strand.
CTTAGTGGATGCAAATACAGGAGAATTCTGCAGGTACATTTTCTGCCTTATCAAGGATAATTGCATTTTAGTGATGACAAAATTACAAAGCAAGTTTCTCAAAAATCTAAATTAGTGTAAGTATATTTAAAAACGTATGAATTAATTTAAGGAGGGGAAAAATAGAAAGAGCTGACAGGTGACATTGTCCTTTTTGTAATTTTTTCAGCATTGTAATTTCTGGCTGTCACCTATGACAGAATTCTTCAGCAAATAAATTTCCATAACACTAGGTAATTATCGCTGGTGTTTCACAGTGGAAGGGAAGCATCAGGGCATATGATACATTTCCAATTATTGCAATGCACAGTGCCTTCCAAGTGGAAAAATAAACGCATCGGCCTGTTGTATGGGCGCAGCTTGCATAATCACGACGTGGTCCACAGCCGCTCTGGTCTAGAAAGCGTCCCAAGATGCATGCAAAGGTATAGCAATGTCATCCAGGCCTTGAGAAACTCAAGCGACTATTTATAAATACTAGATTTGTGATATGTTGAATTATGACACAATTACATGTGTGTAGCATGGGAATTTCTGAGTGGTTCACTAACATTAAGTGTGATAAAGACATGAAAAAAATATGCAGGAATCAAATTAAAGAAGAACTGATTCATTACCAAATTCAAAATGGAAACATTCAACTGATCTTTAAAGCAAAAAAAATAATAATAATAATAATTTAATCCAAGAAGAAAATGATGTGTCTGGAATAACTCAGTGCAGAGGACACAGGTCAAGTCAAAGAGATTTGTAAGCTAGCAGCAGGACTTAGAGACGAGAGAAATGTGGTTGGCCAGAAGCAGAAGATAGAATCTAGAGCCACAGATGTCTAGATTTGCTCATTAGATTGTTGAGTGATGGTGCAGATAAACAAACTGTGACAGCAAGAGGAGAAACAAGATCCCAGAGGCTGGGACCAAGGAAGTGAACAAGGCTCAGGCCCAGAGTTGGACACTTTATTCGTGTGGAAGCAATAAGAACCAGTAAACCTAGGATAGCCCCAGTCATCAGGAGCGTGGTGGGGAATTCCTGACTCTCATGAGTCAGGAATCATTAGCATAGAGTGGTTAGTAACCAAAGCTAAGGAAAGGGTTGGAATTATCTCAGGAGTCTTCAAAAATTATACAAGAGATGGTAATGAAAGAGATTCAGCATTCCTCAAAGAACTACCACAGAAGGTCATGTGGCTGGCTTATCCAGCAATTTTTACTACAGAGTCCTCACAAACAGGATCATAAATTTGAATTAACTAAGTCCTGTGAGCTCAGTTCTCCGCAGGGTCATCCCTGCACTCATGCAGAGGAGCATACGGAGGCAGACGGAGTGATGAGAACTGGCACTGCTGCCTTCAGTTGGCACTGCTAGTTCAAGGGTCTTGCACACAACAGAGTTGCTCAAACATGTGCGTCCAGAGGAAGCAAAGATAGAATCCGCATGATGGAAGCTTTTAGAAAGTCAATTGTAAAAAGGAACAATTAATTTTAACATAAAAAATACTATTTTCTCTCATTTTTCAGTAGCCTCTAATTTAACATGTTAGTATTTCTTGCATGTTAGTATTGATAAACCATAGCGGAACCAATAAGCCTATCACTCTTCGATTGCCTGCCTGGCAGTAATCCATCACTCTTTGCTAAGGGGCTATGTTTCATCCACCACCCTCACACTAGTGTATCGGTCAGGAATCTCAACTGGCCAGTCCTTTTCCCTCTTCTGAGAATGCAGAATTAAGACTGACGGAGAAACACTTAGGGCAGCAATATTCTGTCATGTGGACAAGGAAAAGAAAAAAATGAAAAATGAATAAAGAACAAATTAAAAAGATAAAAGAGGGAGGGAATGAAATAAAAATAAGAAATAGATTTTCTGGAAATTTACACCAATAAGAAAGCCATCTGAGCTTGCTTTTGAAGTCATTTACTAAAAATTAAAAAGCCAAAAATTTTCTTGTTTATTTTTCAGCTTACTGTCTGAGTTTATTGGCTTTATGTTGGATGTACCAGCTCAGTAGCAATTAGTTATAATTGATGTAGCTTTAGAGAAAATCCAATCTTAAAAGGCAAAAAAAAAGGCTGACATCTCAGAAAAAACACCGTTCATTTCTAATCCTTGCCAAATGTTAATAAGTGCATCCTACAGTCTGCTTGAGATTTAAGCACTATTAGCTGCACTTGATTTGGAAAATTTGCATTTTTCTCTTACGCACTCAAGCTGCAAGGCACAAAGCAAGAGTTCCGAGGGTCATTTGACGCAAAATGTCTAACAGTAATTTCTTTCATCAACTTTCTTCTCTACAGTTCCGATCCCTAAAGGCAAATTTTTCATTAGATTTTGTGAATTATTTCACAAAAGCAACCGTAGCTTTTCAAAAGTTACTCCCAAAACATTCCAAAGCAGCTGTCACAACTGAGCTTTGCCATTCTATGCACATGTGAGTGAATATTTTCCTAGACATGTTTGCACTATCTACTCATGGAAAACACGTAATATAAAAAAAAAACATACAGGAGCTTCATAAAGTTTTTGCATAAACTTAGCTTTAGTTCTACTTTTTTCAACAAGCTTACTGAAGTGCCTCCATATAGTCCAGGTGAAGGACACAAAGAAATCAGTATGTTAACTGCCCAAACTGCAAAGAAAAGGCTAAGGAAGACATTATGGCTCTAGTGTCTGAAGTACTAATAGCCTGTACCAAGTAGAAAAGAAGACAGCCAAAGAAAAGAAAAAAAAAAAAGAGTTAGGAGGAAAAGGCTATATGCAATGCTAGAAAGGAAAATAGGACATGAAGGCTAAAATAACAGATTTTTACCCTATTCAAATTAATATAGAAAACCATGAACACATTTTTAAAAAGGGAGTGATGATTTGCATCTTTATGAGATCACATTGGTGACCAGAGAAATTGGAAGCAGAGTCCAGAGGCAAACAGCAGAGGCCAGCAGGAAGGCTGCTACAGTCCTGGTAGGACACCACTGACAGACAGTTCTAATGAACCGGTGTATTGTGATAAGGCTGGCTGTTGTGTACAGAGCTGCATTGTAGAGTGTCACGTCAAACTGCTCCCTGGCATCTTGGCATCCCAGATGATGCCAAGTCAGGTTCTATCTGCTCCTGAGCCAGCTCCCTGCCAGGAAAACAGGGCACGATGGTTGGAGCTTGGCCTAGATGATTTCCTGGCTTCTGGTTTAACCCTAGCCCATCTCCTGGTGTTGCGGTCACTTGGGAGTGAAACCGCAGTTGGAAGATTCTGTGTCTCTCCATGGCCTTCTCTCTGTAACTCAAAAGGAAAAGATGAAAGGGTTGGACAAAGGGAGGGAGGGAAGAAAAGAGGGAAGGAAGGAAGGAAAAGAAAAAGATTAAACATAAAAGTGGGTTACACAGATAAATTTCTGTGCACTTTTCTTTCATTCAGCATTGTGACATAAGAGTAGCGGAGAGGAGCCGTCATCATGGCATAATAAGCTAAGCCCTTGCCTTCAGCACTGGCATCCATATGGGTGAAAGTTCCAGTCTCACTTTGGCCATTGTGGTCATTTGGGGGATGAACCAATGAATGGGAGATGTGTGTGTGTGTGTGTGTGTGTGTGTGTGTGTGTGTGTGTGTGTCCTTCTCTCTGTGATCCTGCCTTTTAACCAAAATAAATAAATAAATCTTAGAGGAAAGAGAGAGAGTAGTCTGTCTCCCGGGCTCTCTGTATCCTACTGTATTTGATTACCAGGAATGACGAAAGATGGTTAGTACAGTTCCTGTCAACAATCTAGCATTTAAGCCAAGGATATTGAAACAATTAAAGGCTTCCAATACTATATTGAAGAGCAGTGATGACAAAGGACATCCCTGTCTAGTTCCATATTTTAGTGGGAAGGCTTCCAATCTTTCTCCATTTAGTATAATGCTGGCATTGGATTTTTCATAAATTGCTTTGACTGTGTTGTAGAATGCTCCTTTTATGCCTACCTTGCTTAGGGTTTTCAGCATGAAGAGGTGTTGGATTTTATCAAATGCCTTTTCTACATCTATTGAGAGGATCATATAGATTTTGTCAATTTGTTGATACAATGTATCACATTTATTGTTTTGCAGATGTTGAACCATCCCTGCATGCCTGCGATGAATCCCACCTGGTCTAGATGAATGACGTGCCTGATGTACTGTTGGATGCTGTTGGATAGTATTTTATTGAGGATCTTTGCATCTATATTCATCAAGGATATCGGTCTGTAGTTCTCTTTTTCTGTTGTTTATCTGGCTTTGGTATTAAAGTGATATTAGCTTCATAGAATGAGTTTGGAAGGATTACTTGTCTTTTTATTGTTTGGAAAAACTTGTGTAACATTGGGGTTACACATTGATCACATATAGTTGCTTGTAATAATTCCTGATGATTCTCTGTATTTCCAAGGTATCTGTTGTTATATCTCCTTTGTCATCTCTGCTCTACAATAGCAAAGGCATGGAAATAATGCAGATGTGCATCCAAAGAAGAGTGGTTAAAGAAACTGTGGTACATCTACTCCATGGAATATTATTCAGCTATTAAGAAGCATGAAATTACACTATTTACAACTAGGTGGTCCCAACTAGAGACCGTTATGCTCAGAGAAATGAGTCAATCAAAAAAGAATAAATACTGTATGTTCTCTCTTATATAAGGAAAACAGCTTGGAGAGTGTAATTTCAATAATCTGATCCATATTGTTTTGTTTGTTTTGGCTGCATCCCATGTGTTTTGATGTTTTTTATTTCAGCTTTATTTATTCCAAATACTTTCTTTTCTCTAGTTGAATTTATTGCTGATTCATGGATTCCATGATGGCATCATTGTTCCCAAGAAACTTTTGTTTCTTTTTTGTCACCCATGTGTTGGTTACTCAGTCACATATTTTCCATGATACTGTAATTTGTTGTTGTTGTTGTGGCTGTTGTTCTAATTCATACCAGCTGTTGACCTTGTCTCATGGCTTCTCATTTGTGGAAATGTATAATGATGGAGTATTGCAGTCTACCATGTCCAGATGTGGGGGTATAATGCAACATGCATCCCTGCATCGGGTGAAAAACGGATTCCCAATGAAACTGTTGAAAATGTGTAGACAAAGGGATGCTGGACTGCCTGACATTGTCTGTACCAGCAATGTTGGGGTACACTTACATAAGAGACTGAGGGAATTATGATTCCTTAAGAAGAACTACACCATTGTTGCAAAATGGGGAGAAATCTGCTGGGGAGTGGGAGTTGGGGGGGAATCCCAGTCTATACAAAATTATACCACATAATTCAAAAATTCAAAATAATTTTTTTTTAAAAAAGAAGTAAAGAAAAAGTGAAGGTGCCTTTTTCTCAGTTTTTACTAACTGATAAGTAAAAACTGGAATTTTGAGCATAAACATTTTAATTGCCATGCATATTTCTAGTTCTGAAAGTTGGCTCTTTTCAATAAAATTTATTCTGCAGGGGCACCGTGACAGTCTAGCAGCTTAAGTTCTTGCCTAGCACATGCCAGGATCCTGTATTGGTGCCAGTTTGTATCCCAGCAGACCCCGCTTCCCATCCAAATCCCTGCTTGTGGCCTGGGAAAGCAGTTGAGAAAGACCCAAAGGCCCAAAGACCCTGCACCTGAATGGGAGACCAGGAAGAGACTCCAGGCTCCTGGCTTTGGATCAGCAAAGCTCTGGCCGTTGTGGCCACTTGGGGAGTGAATCAACAGATGGAAGATTTTCCTCTCCATCTCTCCTCTCTGAAAATTTGATATTTCAAATTAAAATGTTTTTTTAAAGAATTTATTCTAAAAATTTATTTTTTTAGTTATCATTTGAAATGCAAAGACGCAGAGATGGGTAGAGACATCTCTTATTTGGTGGTCCATGCTACACTTGCCTGCAAATCCAGAGCTGGACCAGATAAAAGGTAGGAGCTGGAACTCATTGCAGGTCTGCTGCGGGGCAGCAAGACTTTGCTACTTGAGTCTGGATCAGAACCAGAGGGGCTGTGACTCAACAGGCTCCAGTACCAGATGGGACATCCCAATCAGGGCTCTGACCGCTGCTCCCAAATAGATTTCTTTTTTACTTACGATTTATTTTTCTTTGGAAAGATCCATTTACAGAGAGAAAGAGAGAAAGATCTTCTGTCCATTGGCTGAGGCAATCCCAAGCCAGGAGCCAGGAGCTTTTTCTGGGTCTCCCATGCGGGTGCAGGGTCCCAAGGCTTTGGGTCATCCTCTACTGCTTTCCTGGGCCACAGGCAGGCAGCTGGATGGGAAGTGGAGCAGCTGGTCATCAACTGGAGCAGATACAGAATCCTGGTGCATGAAAGGCAAGAATTTAGCCACTAAGCCATCAAGCCAGGCTCCAAAATTGAATTCAAACTGCTTTTGCATCAAAACAAAGTTATTTTAAATTCCAGTTTCCTCTACTATTTTGAAAAATATTCATAAAGAGGACCAACCTGCCTTACAGCAAGAAACAATCATATAACTAAGTTATTACCAGTAGAATGTGAAAGTCTCTGTCGGTCTGATGTCCTTACAAAGACATAATCTGCTGTAACAGGACAAGCTGGGACTGGCATCATGGCATGCAAGGTTAAGTAACTGCGGAAGATGCCGTCAAGTGCCACTGCCCCGTGTCACACCCAGCTCCCTGTCACTGCCCCGTGTCTCATCCAGCTGCCTGTCACTGCCCCATGTCTCACCCAGGTCCCTGTTACTGCCCTGTGTCTCATCCAGCTGCCTGTCACTGCCCCATGTCTCATCCAGCTCCCTGTCACTGCCCTGTGTGTCACCCAGCTCCCTGTCACTGCCCCGTGTCTCATCCAGCTCCCTGTCACTGCCCCGTGTCTCACCCAGCTCCCTGTTACTGCCCTGTGTCTCACCCAGCTCCCTGTCACTGCCCCGTGTCTCATCCAGCTGCCTGTCACTGTCCCATGTCTCACCCAGCTCCCTGTTACTGCCCTGTGTCTCATCCAGCTGCCTGTCACTGCCCCATGTCTCACCCAGCTCTCTGTTACTGCCCTGTGTCTCATCCAGCTCCCTGCCACTGCCTCGTGTCTCATCCAGTTCCCTGTTACTGCCCCGTGTCTCACCCAGTTCCCTGTTACTGCCCCGTGTCTCACCCAGCTCCCTGTCACTGCCCCGTGTCTCACCCAGCTCCCTGTCACTGCCCCGTGTCTCACCCAGCTCCCTGTCACTGCCCCGTGTCTCACCCAGCTCCCTGTCACTGCCCCGTGTCTCATCCAGCTGCTTGTCACTGCCCCGTGTCTCACCCAGTTCCCTGTTACTGCCCTGTGTCTCACCCAGCTCCCTGTCACTGCCCCGTGTCTCATCCAGCTGCCTGTCACTGTCCCGTGTGTCACCCAGAGCCTGTCACTGTCCCGTGTCTCACCCAGAGCCTGTCACTGCCCCGTGTCTCACATAGTTCCCTGTCACTGCCCCGTGTCTCACCCAGCTCCCTGTCACTGCCCCATGTCTCACCCAGGTCCCTGTTACTGCCCTGTGTCTCATCCAGCTGCCTGTCACTGCCCCATGTCTCATCCAGCTCCCTGTCACTGCCCTGTGTGTCACCCAGCTCCCTGTCACTGCCCCGTGTCTCATCCAGCTCCCTGTCACTGCCCCGTGTCTCACCCAGCTCCCTGTTACTGCCCTGTGTCTCACCCAGCTCCCTGTCACTGCCCCGTGTCTCATCCAGCTGCCTGTCACTGCCCCATGTCTCACCCAGGTCCCTGTTACTGCCCTGTGTCTCATCCAGCTGCCTGTCACTGCCCCATGTCTCACCCAGCTCTCTGTTACTGCCCTGTGTCTCATCCAGCTCCCTGCCACTGCCTCGCATCTCATCCAGCTCCCAGTTACTGTCCCATGTCTCACCCAGCTCCCAGTTACTGCCCCTTGTCTCACCCAGCTCCCTGTCACTGCCCCCTGTCTCACCCAGCTCCCAGTCACTGCCCCGTGTCTCACCCAGCTCCCTGTCACTGCCCCGTGTCTCACCCAGCTCCCTGTCACTGCCCCGTGTCTCATCCAGCTGCTTGTCACTGCCCCGTGTCTCACCCAGTTCCCTGTTACTGCCCTGTGTCTCACCCAGCTCCCTGTCACTGCCCCGTGTCTCATCCAGCTGCCTGTCACTGTCCCGTGTGTCACCCAGAGCCTGTCACTGTCCCGTGTCTCACCCAGAGCCTGTCACTGCCCCGTGTCTCACATAGTTCCCTGTCACTGCCCCGTGTCTCACCCAGCTCCCTGTCACTGCCCCATGTCTCATCCAGCTGCCTGTCACTGTCCCGTGTCTCACCCAGAGCCTGTCACTGTCCCGTGTGTCACCCAGAGCCTGTCACTGCCCCGTGTCTCACACAGCTCCCTGTCACTGCCCCGTGTCTCACCCAGCTCCCTGTCACTGCTCCCTGTCTCACCCAGCTCCCTGTTAATGTTTATTGGAGAAGAGATGATAACCACCCAGGATCCCAGGCCCCTGAGGGCATCCAGGAGGATTTACTGTGGCCCAGTTCCAATTGACAGCTGCTGCGTGGGAAGATTTAAAAGATGGAAAATGTCTTTCTTTGCCTCTCCCTCTGTCACTGTAGCTCTGCCTGTCACAAACATAAAATAATCTCTAAAATAAAGGAAAAATGATTGTTGTCTGCCCCACTTTATACCTGAACTCATTTATGAAGAAAGTCCAATTTTTTTTTACAACCAACTAGATAAATATCCATTGGCATTTATTTTATTCTTATGAACTTGATCACAATCTTGTCTACTTCTTAGGAGGGTCTACTTTGATTTCTAAGAGTATTAGTATTAGATTATGATTATTTCTAACTTTGCTCCAGAAAACAAAATAGTGCTGTAATCTTGAAGAATATTAATGAGTATTTTCTACATGTGCTTGAGCTTCTTTCCAGTCAACCCTTCAATTCATTCCTGATGCTAAAATTGAAAGAAAAAAAGCTAGTGTGATTGCCTGCATTTCACTGAAGAACAAACTGAAGCAGAAATATTAAATTATTGGCTCATAGTAGCAAACCAAATAATGGAAAAGGTGGAAATAAAATGAATTATCTCTCTTCTGCTATTATTGAGCTACTGTAGTACAAGTCACAGCCAATTAAAAACAAGATACGAGAGCTAAAGTAGTGTGACCTTTTATCAGTGTCCAAAATGTTGCCTTTCAGCACTTCGCACATTTACAAAATGCAAAGTGACATTTATTAACCCTTATGGATAAAAAATAGATGAAACAAGTAAATATTTTTAAATATGAAATTAATTTGCTGTGCACTTTTCACAAAAATCAAAATTGTTTATATTTTTGGATACATGATTTTTCACCACCTGCTTGATCCATAGCATTAGTCCTTCCTTTTTCACAGAATTTTGGTCAGGTAAATATGAATCCAGATGGAATTTATTTCTATGAAGTGAAATTCAACAGAAATCCATTGGGTGGAGTTGTACCATAACTTAACATTTTAACGTGTGTCTCAGCATTTTTTTTTTTTTGTTTCACCCCACCAGCCTTTACATAGCTATTGCTAAGCAACATTTACTATTTGATGACTTTAAAAATGTTTTATTCCTACTGGAACATGCTTAAAATTGCTGACTCAAATGTCATTTTCTTTCCGACATTGTCATGTACAAGGCACATGGAAACGTAGGTCAGGGGAGGGGCCAAGGTGAGCTCAACCTCTGGGCTTGGGTAGGTGGAGCTGCCGCAGTGTGGTGGCTGCTGAGGGTACCTGGCCCAGATCAGACGCAATACTTGGGCCCTAGCCCAGCCACTGCTACCAGACTGAGGGCAAATCCTGAACTTGCGCCGGGTGGCCAGAACACCAGTGGAACCATCTTGGCTTGCCTGCTGGATACCTGGTGGTGAACTCTGGGGTCTTGGGAGTGTGGAATTACTGCTCAGGGCCATCCGTGGATAAGGCTACTGTACGTGTATATGAGGAATGAATCCTGCTGGCATGAGTGAGATCTGAGTCTGGGAGTGGGCTGAGTGGGGTAATTTGGGAAACTACCCTAGTGGGTTATAGCTCCCACTGCTGAGCATGTGGTCCAGGCATGGGGTTCAAGCAAACTGGGCAAGGAAGCTCCAACTATTTGCAAATGTGTGGGTTGGTTTTGGAAGGGGATAGATCAGGCAGGACCAAGCAAACCTTAGCTCAAGGGCAAGAGCAGAAACCAGGTTGGAGCACAGGTCACCTCAGGCCAGACTGTTACACCAGCAGACTGAACATACTGGCAAGCATGGAAACCAGGGCAGCAGGAGGTCCTGGTGAGGATAATTGCATGTCATTCTGACTAGGCTGCAGCTCCCACCAGTGAACGTGAAGGCCAAGTGTGTAGTGGGCGGGATCGAGCTAGGCTGAAACATCCATTGGTTTGTGTGGAAGACAGGGCTGGAGGCAGAACTGATGCAGCAATTGCAACCACTAGCATGTGCATAAACTGATTGGGGCGACGGACTGTGCTGGACCCTGTATTGGCAAGCACTCACAAGAATCACGTCTGGGATCACTTGAGATGATGTTTCCATGAGGATCCCCCCAGCTGAATCACTGACTCAGAACACATGGAGAATACGGCAGTATATTGGAGTCTGCAGAGGACACTTGGTACCACAAGAGAGGACAGAACAAATCTATAAACTATCCTATCCAATTGTTGGCAGTGAATATCTGCACAAATGAAGACTCTAAAGTGGACTATGTCGACCATGGATTCTGCAGACATTTCATCATGCTTGGAGTGGTGAGATCAGCAGTAAATCAGAACTGTTGAACTATCAAAATCTGTTGAGCAGGACCTCAGAGCATGCCCCACATCAGGCACCCTGGGATGGTTGAGAGGCTGGGTGTGGCTTCTGCCCTTTTCTCCCTCCTTTCCCCAGATACAGGAAAGAAAAAAAGAGAATGTGGAAATCGTGATTTCACACCTTCCTGTAGCCCTTGACCCTTGTCACTCTAATCAGCTATGTAAAAATCACTAAAAATAAAAATAATTTAAAAATAACATAATAAAAACATTCATTAACCTTAAAAACAAAGAAAGAAAGCATAGTTCAGGATCTAATGGTATTATACCAACAAACATAACTAATTATTTTTCTGAAATTATGCATATTGGAAGAAATTACATAGAATGTGAAAAAAAATAACTAGATGTTATATATATTGGGCCTGGGATAGCCTAGCAGCTACAAAGTGACAGGATCCCATATAGGCACCTGTTCTACTCTCAGTGGCCCTGCTCCCCATCCAGCTCTCTGCCTGTGACCCGGGAAAGCAGTTGAGGACAGCCCAAAGCCTTGGGACCCTGCACCTGCATGAGAGACCTGGAAGGGGATCCTGGCTCCTGGCTTTGAATCAGCACAGCTCCAGCCATTGTAGCCACTAGGGGAGTGAATTAGCAGACAGATGATCTTCCTCTCTGTCTCTCCTCTCTGTATATCTGACTTTCCTATTAAACACAAATACATCCTTTTTAAAAGTGGGCTAAGGATTTTTTAAAGTAATAATAAAAGAAAAATAGATTCTTAACAGAAAAGAAGCATAGCTCTCCCTCTTTATACTCTGATACATTTATTTTCCGGCATCAAGTCCAGAGGTCAGCATTCCAGTTCCTTGAGACAAATTGAAATGTTACCTCCCCCAAAGAATCATGAGTTCATTAATGCTGATCCATTCTAATAAGTACGTAAGGAAGTGGACAATAATTTAATATACACTTTGTGAAATAGTTCCTATGTAAAACAAAAGGTTTATTCTAGCATCCATAATCAAATTTGTTTCTTTCCAGCAGTATGATTTGAGCATATATCAGCATAAAGGCAAAATTCTGTCTTAATCAGTCAGAGGTAAACCTCAAGAGCCTGCCAAACCAAGTAGTGGAGAAATTCCATTCAGTGTGGAAGTGCTTGCTGATGGCAGGACCAACGTGAACATCTTGCCACTGGCTTCCAGACATGAAAATAAACAGAGATATTTTTTAAATAGCCTATGATTCAATAAGACCCGTCATTCTAATTTACTCATTCCCTGAAAAGAGACCTAACTTGGCTCTGAACCATCAGTCTGTCAAGGCTAACTGTTAATCAATTGCATCGTTGTGAACGCTCCATTTTCGATGTTGTATTTCCTCACAATGCCTCCAGAGGTCTGCATGACCTCACAGAAGCACAGGTGTATCTTCTGCGAGAACTGTAGATGTGCTTCTTCTGTTTGGGGGTATGGGAGAGCCAGAGGAGGCTCCTGGCTCCTGGCTTTGGATCAGCTCAGCTCTGGTCCTTGGGGCAACTTGGGGAATGCACCAGCAGATGGAAGTGCTTGCTGTCTCCTTCTCTGTAAATCTGCCTTTCTAATAAAAGTACATAGAGCTTTTTAAAAAGTGTCCAAATCCAGGTTAATATCAGAAGTGCATCACAACACATATCAGTGTTTTACTTTTCCACAATAGCAAACTCCAAGAAATATTCTGCTTTTTGTTTTCTTGTAACAGCACCTGTGCCTGGCATTCTGCAAAGCATCTGCCACGTACATGATGGACACTGCATTGGTAGGAAGAAATGGGAATGATTACGTGTTGGTTGGTGGCTTCCATTCACACACATCTCTGGGATTTCTCAGACACTACATCGATAGGACAAAGAGTTCTTAAACTTCTTGGTGCATAAGGATCACTTCAGGGTCTGCTCCTGTGCGTGGCATGATAGCTCAGTGGCTAAGTCCTGCCAGGATCCCATACAGGCTCTGGTCAGTTGGTCAGAAACCTTAGTACCCCGCACCCTCAAGAGACACCTAAAAGCTCCAAATTCCTGGCTCCTGGCTTTAGACAGGCTCAAATTTGGCCATTATGCAATTGTGGAATGAACCAACGGATGGTTATCTCTCCTTCTCTCTGTAAATCTGCCTCTCCAATAAAAATAAATAAATCCATGGAAGGAAGAAAGACAACCCGTTCCTAAGACTAATTTTAAGATTCTTAAAGACTTTCACAAGACTGTCAGTGCAACTCTTTGAACATCAGTGAGAGTTTGTGATCTCTGTACCATTACTATAAGTCTTGAAAGAAATAGGTACAAATATTTGGATAAGGACCTGTAAATTTCCAGAGCAGCTGGTGTCTCTGAAACATCCAAGCCAAGCCCCATTATCAATGGAGTTGTCTCACTGAACAAGGCATACAACAAAAGTGCCTGTCCCTTGCAAATACAGAGAAAAAAAAAAAAGAGAGAGAGAGAGAGAAAACTTCATCACACAAGTTTTAAGAATCCCCAATGTCCCAAACTAGATCATTTTTAAGTACATGGTCCATGAACTTGATACTTTATTAAGCATTTCTGGAACCCAGTGTGATGGTTCAGTGGCTAAATCCTGGCCTTGCTGGGATCCTATATAAGCTCCACTTTGTATCCCAGCCACTCTACTTCCCTTCCAGCCCCCTGCTTGTACCCTCAGAAAGTAGCAGAAAATGGCTCAAAGCCTGAGGACTCTGCACCACAGGGGAGACCAGGAAGAAGCTCCTGGTTCCTAGCTTCAGATCCAATAAGCTCTGGCTGTTGCAGCCACTTGGTGAGTGAACCAGTGGATGGAAGAACTTTCTCTCTGTAAATCTGCCTTTACAAAAATAAATAAATAAACAAACAAATCTTTTTAAAAAGGACTTCCTCTAACAGTATGATGGTGTCAGATCATAGATTTAGACCCTTATTCTACAGGCAAAAACTTCACGGGATATATACTGCAAGATACTTAATTAAAGCTATGAAGTCACTGCACTGCAAAGGAAATTGTCAGTAAAGTGAACAGGTGGCCAAAAGAATGGGAGAAAGTATTCACATACTGCACAACAGAAGGAGGGCTAATCTCCAGGGTTTACAAAGAGCTCAAGAAACTCAAACGGGAGAACAAAGAATCAGGTAAAGAAACGGGCAAAATACATGAAAAGGCATTTTCAAAAAATGAAATAGAAATGGATAACAGATATATGAAAAAACAAACAAACAAATGAAGTGCCTGCTAGCCCCAATGAGAAGGGCTATATTGCAAGAAAAAAAAATCATGGTGAAAATGTGGTGAAAAAGTCATCCAGTGTTGGTGGGAAGGTACACTATTACAGCGATTATGAAATCACTATGGAAGTATCTAAGATATCTGAAAACAGATTTATCATATGATCCAGCCATCCCACTTCTGCGAATATTTCCAAATGAAATAAACTCTGCATAAGAGAGTTACCAGTAACCCCATGTTTATCCCCACATAATTGACAATAACTAAGATATAGAAGCAATCCAGATGCCAACCATTTAATGAATGGATAAAGAAAATGTGGTGCCTATAAAATAGGCACGATATACAATACAGAACCCCATGAAGCCACAAAAAGAATGAAATCTTATCACTTGCAACAAAATGGTCCCAGCTGAAAACCACAACACTTAGCTAAAATAGTCCCAGAAAAGCAAATAGCACAGGTGTCTCTAGCTGTGACAGCTGCTACACAAAGCACCAAAATATGCCATGCGTGTATGTGAAGTTAGCATATTGTGAATTAACCTCTGTATACAGCATGTCTATTGCACTGAGTAGCATTAGAATTTCCATTTTAATTTATTACTTTCGCTTTGTGTTATCACTTTCCTTTTTCATCTACTTGAATATGTCATGAAAAGTTTTGATATCAAAAAGCTAAGTTGGATATTGTGAAGTGAATGAGCTGGCTTTGTAATAATATGGAAGAAAAATAATAAGGTGATGGTAAGGTAGCAGAGAAAGAGGAAGCAGGGAGAAGCCTCATATCTCAAAAGATTTATACTATAAAGATGTGAAATATATTCATTTTCTATAAATAGGAAAAATAAATCTTCCAAATAGATTACTGAAACAAAAAACATCCATGAAAAACTTGCTTTTATTCACATTTTAAACACTCATTTATGTAACAGAAAGTATATCTGAGAATACTCTTAAAAAGTTCAAGGGAAATTCTTATTATGAAAACTGCAAATAAGTTTAAAGTTTTAAAATTAATTCTTAATTCCATTTTCCACTCTTTCTTGTAGTATCTAGGAATATATTTATATATTCAATTCTACCCAAATGTACTCAGGGAATTTAAAATAAGTAAAATTGAGATTCACAAATCTAGAATTTCCTTATTGTATTTTCATAGTAAGATACAACATATTTTTAACAGATAGTACCTCACTTTGCTTTGCTTTAAATTAAGCATGAGTATGTTGGCAAATTATAAATACGTATAGCTTTAGTACATTATAAATGTGAATAACCTATGAATGAAAGCATGCAACTGAGAAGTATTTTCCAAATGAACGCAAGGATAATGCACTCTAAAGCCTTTACATTTTTCCAATTAAATCCATTACACAAGCATACATATGCAGTATTTTTGTAAATATTTTGTAAATATAATATTATATAAAATATTAAAATAGCATTTTAATTGGAAAAAAACACATTAGCAATTTTTCAGGCCCTTTTCTTTCAGAAAGCAAAGACTAGTGAAGACTGAGTTTCAGCAAAATTACTTCAGGGACATTTTATTTAAGTTCTATGAGAAGCAGCGGCTACTTGTGTATGCTTCCTGCAGAAAATGAAAAGTTCCTGTTTGTCCTTGCTTTTCCCAATACATAAATATTACCACAGTGTCACAATACTACAAAATTAAATTACCAAAATTTCTTCCAAGCACATAAAAAAAGACCAAGAAGTTTCAGAGCTTTTGCCTGATGAGGCCAGCACATTTTTCTTCCTAATCATTTCATCATTTATAAATGCAAGGAACTCAACCAACAGAAATCTGGCCCCTCTCCGCAGCCACCTCGTCTCACCTGTCTTCCTTGATTCTAACTCTATTTTTCCCTTGCATTGTGGGTATTTTTTCTTTGATATTTTTCTGCAATCACCTATGTAGGGTTCTTTTGAATGCAGTGGAGCACCACCCTGGGTTGAAAAGGGTGTGAATTTCCTCATTCTTATTGCATGGATGGCCCATGCTGCTCTTTTTAAATTGCATAAATCACTCCTTATTCCATTTCAACATTTGTGTGTATTTTTTTCTTTTCCATGTTATGAACCAATTATCAGATAAGTGTTATGTCCTTGCTTTGTCTTCCTTAAAATATTGCTTGGCCTCATAAATGAATAATTCATTCAGGAATGTAATGTGTCAAAACAGAGTCGTGTCGACCTGTAAGATGTCAGAAGCTAAGAAATTTCTCTGCTTCCAGGAAAAAATATCTTTGGTATAGTACCCTATAAATAAAGAGAAAGCCAGAAGGGAGCCTTTTATGCTGAGAGAAATGCAGAGGATGACAAAACTTGTAAGGCTAAGAAAAAACAAATCATCTTTAGGAGAACTTTCATTTGAAATAGTTTTACCTTTCAAAAGGAAAAATGTCGTGCTGAATCAGCAGCATTTGGAGTGGGGGAAGAAAGATTCTTGTGGTTTATAAAACACTAAACAAACTGCTGGCAAAAAAAAAGATTACATATGTTTGCTTGTATAATGAATTTAAGCCCAACAAATCGCAAGATGCAGATGAAGAAAATTAAGTGGTGATGAGTGGGTGAGGTGTGTGTGGAATGAAAGGAGAAACAAAGCAAGCTCAGGCTGACAGTATCCTGATGTGCAAGAGAAAAATGCATCAGGCTGATAATGTGCCCACTTCATCTAGGTACTTTGTCTCCTGAAAGTGCTACAAGAAAGGAAGATGGGGAAGGCACTCCAATTCTTGTCCTGTCATACAACTCTTCAGCCAAGCCAGATAACAGATAATGAATCTCCACCACAGAAAATTGACTTGCAGCTTATCCAATGCTTCCTTTTCTTTATGTTCCAGAGATGCATAGATGAGTTAGAATGTCTTAGTTTGCTAGTTTTCTCTTCGATCTTATATCCAAGCACAACAGAATGTCTTAACTGTGAAATGCAGATTTTATCTTGAAATGTAAGATATATTATTGTCATTCTACAACAAACATAAAAAGGAATGCAATTCCCTGTAAAGCCAGGTAACTTGGTCAATAACTAGCTTTTGCTACAAAAATAAAAAACCTCAATTTCATGAGAAAAATACTCAGACTGTATTTTATGAAATTTAGAATTATACAACGTAAATTGTGCTGTATATGTAATACTAGCTAGGAGATATTTTTCACACCTGGTGACTTAATATATAATATGTACATCTCTATTATATAAAGATACAATGAGCACTTATTATCACTATCAGTTAGGATAGCATATGGAATATTGTTAGGTATATGAAACTTGTAAATCGTTAGGAAAATATGAGGACATGTGTAACATTAGAAGTTAATGTTTCTTCAAGATACCTGCTATTACTACAGGCCAATATGGGTTCATCTGAAATCCTGAACATGAATATTTGATTGACAGACTCAACTGATAGGAACAGCCAAATGTTGTACAGAAGAAAAATTAGTTTGCAGTGGTGACTAAGGTAAAAATCTAAAACTGCTGAAAGTTTATTGAGTCTTTAAAGCTATTGTTCACTCACGCAAACACACACTGTGTTGTGAATATTTGTACCAATAAACATATTACTACTACATAGAGATAGGACCATAAACAGGAAGTAGTTCAACCAGTTACATCTTTCACATTTTACCTGTCCCCAAATTTGAGAAATCTAAAAGCATGTTGAGCAATCCTAAAACAAATTCTCACAAGAACACATCTAGCCTTTCCCCGGGAAACTGGATAAAGAAATAAATATCTTCAAATATCATGTCTTTTTTTTTTTTTTTTTTTGGTAGCAGAAATTCTCATTAGTTCATGGAGGGGGAACTTGGACCGTGTATTCTTTTTTTTTTTTTTAATTGTTGCTTACATTATATTATGTAGTACAGTTTTATAGGCGCTGGGGAGTCCCCCCACTGCTCCCATACCCCTCCCCCCATGGTGGATTCCTCCACCTTGTTGCATAACCATAGTTCAAGTTCAGTTGAGATTCATTCCTTGCAAACACATGCCTAGCATAAAGTTCAGCGTCTTATTGTCCAGATAAGTTCAGTGGCCTCTTGGGGAGACCTTCTATGGTCTGAAGATAGGTCTAACAGAGTAAAGATCCAGTCAGTTAAAAGCCCCAACAAGGCCTCAGTATCAATATACAACATTATGGAATTAATTGACATAGTATTGGGTAAACAATATGTTAAAAATAATGCAAGTTCCATTCTTCGAAACATCTGGGTTGAGACAGTATCAATGACAGGTTCAAAAAATAACAAACAACCAAACAAAAAATTACAGGTTAAATCAAGGCAAACATGTGGTATCTAATCTTTTGGGATTCGCTCATTTCCCTTAGCATTATAGTTTCCAGTTGTGCCCATTTAGCCACAAAGAACTGCATTTTGTTTTTTTTAATAGCTGAGTAGTATTCCATGGAGTAGATGAACCAAAGCTTTCTTATCCAATCTTCTGCTGATGGGCATTTTGGTTGCTTCCATGTTTTTGCAATTACTGATTGTGCTGCAATGAACATAGGGGTGCATGTTGGTTTGTCGTAAAACAGGTGTTTTGGATATATTCCTAGGAGTGCTATTGCTGGGTCATATGGTATGCAGATTTTGAGTTGTTTGAGTGTTCTCCAGACTGATTTCCATAAAGGCTGTACCAATTTGCAGCTCCACCAGCACTGGAGTAGGGTTCCCTTTTCCCCACATCCTCGCCAGCAAGCGTCGTTGGTGTTCTTGTTTATGTGGGCCAATCTTACTGGTGTTAGGTGGTACCTCATCGATGTTTTAATTTGGATTTCCCTTATTGCTAGGGAGCTGGAACATTTTTTCATATGTTTGTTTGCCATTTGGACTTGTTCCTTTGTGAAATGTTTGCCCATTTCCCGTGCCCATTTCTTGAGTGGCTTGTTTGTTTTGGTTTTTTGGTTGTTTTGAAGTTCTTTGTATATCCTGGAAATTAGCCCCCTGTCGCCTATATCGTGTGCAAAGATCTTCTCCCACTCTGTGGGTTGCTTTTTTACTTTGTTGATTGTTTCCCTTGCTGTACAGAAGCTTCTTAGTTTGATGAGGTCCCATTTGTTTATTCTGTTCTCAACTGCTATTGCTTTTGGTGTCCTTCTTAGAAAGTCGGAACCTACTCCTAGGTCTTGCAGGGTATTTCCTACATTTTCTTGCAAGAGTTTGAAGGTTTCTGGATGTAGGTTTAGGTCTTTTATCCATGTAGATTGGATCTTGGTGTATGGTGATAGATGTGGGTCTATCTTTTTGTTTCTACAGGCTATCAGCCAGTTGTCCCAACAACATTTACTAAAGAGGCCTTCCCACTTGCTTGAGTTGTCATTGGTCTTTTTGTCAAAGATTAATTGGTTGTATTTGTGTGGGTTCCCTTTTGGAGTTTCAATTCTATTCTATTCCATTGATCTTCCTTTCTGTCTTTGTGCCAGTACCAGACTGTTTTGATAACCACTGCTCTATAGTATGTCCAGAGGTCCGGGATTGTGATTCCCCCTGCTAACTTCTTATTTTTCAGGATGGTTCTAGCTATTCGTGGTTTTTTGTGTTTCCAGATGAACTTTTGAATCATTGTATCCAGTTCCGTGAAGAATGTTTTGGGCAATTTGATTGGAATTGCATTGAAAATGTATATTGCTTGTGGTAGTATAGACATTTTAATGATATTGATTTTGCCTATCCAGGAGCACGGGATGTTATTCCATCTTTTGAGGTTTTGTTCAATTTCCTTTTTAAATAGTTTGTAGTTTTCTTCGAATAAGGTCTCCTACGCTTTTGGTTAGATTTATTCCCAAATACTTCATACTTCTCTCTGCTATTTTGAATGGTATCTTGCTGGTTAGATCTTCTTCCATCTTGGTGTTATTTGCGTACACTATGGCTGTTGATTTTCGTTCGTTAATTTTGTACCCTGCCACTCTGCCAAACTCTCGTATAAGTTCTAGCAGTTTCTGTATTGAGTCTCCTGGTTTTTCTATGTATAGGATTATGTCATCTGCATATAGTGAAAGCTTGACTTCTTCGTTTCCTATACGTATGCCTTTGATTTCTTTTTCTTGTCTTATGGCCTCTGCAAGTACCTCTAGGACTATGTTGAATAGCAGTGGTGATAGCGGGCACCCTTGTCTTGTTCCAGATCGCAGTGGGAAGGGTTCTAGCTTTTCTCCATTCAGTATGATACTGGCGTTGGGTTTTTCATAAATTGCTTTGATTATGTTGTGGATTTTCCCATCTATGCCTACTTTGGCTAGAGTTTTTAGCATGAAGAGGTGTTGGATTTTGTCGAAAGCTTTTTCTGCATCTATTGAAACTATTATGTGGTTCTTGTTTTGCAGTTTTTGGATATGGTTTATAACATTTATGGATTTCCGAATGTTGAACCATCCCTGCATTCCAGGGATGAATCCTACTTGATCCGGATGAATGATCTGTCTGATGATTTTTTGAATTCTATTGGCTAGGATTTTGTTGAGAATTTTAGCATCAATGTTCATCAGAGAAATAGGTCTGTAGTTTTCCTTCTCTGATGGTTCTCTGTCCGGTTTTGGGATTAAGGTGATGTTGGCTTCATAGAATGAGTTTGGGAGGGTTGCTTCCTCCTCTGTTGTTTTGAAGAGCTTGTAGAGGATTGGGGTTAGTTCTGTTCGGAATGTTTTGTAGAATTCTGTAGTGAAGCCGTCTGGGCCTGGGCTTTTTTTCATTGGGAGATCCTTGATGACTGTTTCAATCTCTACCTCGGTTATGGGTTTATTTAATTCTTCTGTTGCCTCCGGACTGAGTTTTGGTAAGTGGTGGGAGTCCAAGAACTTTTCTATTTCTTGGTGGTCCTCAAATTTGTGGGAGTACAGCTCTTTGTAGTAATTTCTAATTATTTTCTTAATGATTGCAGTGTCTGTTGTTATGTTGCCTTTTTCATCTTTAATGCTATTGATTCTCACTTTCTCTTGTTTTTTTTTTTTGGTCAATCGGGCCAGTGGAGTGTCTATTTTGTTTATTTTCTCAAAAAACCAACTTTTTGATTTGTTGATTTTATGTATAGTTTTTTTGATTTCTATTTGGTTTATCTCCTCCCTTGTTTTGATGATTTCTTGTTTCCTATTGTGCGTGGGACTCTTCTGCTGCTGTTTTTCCAGATCCTGGAGGTGTGAGGTTAGTTCCTGTATTTGGCGTCTTTCTTGGGCCTTGACATGCGCTCCGATTGCGATGAATCTACCTCGTAGCACTGCTTTGGCGGTGTCCCACAAGTTTTGGAATGTTGTATCAGAGTTTTCATTGGTTTCCATAAATTTTTTGATCTCATCTTTAATTTCTTCTCTGACCCATTGTTCGTTTAATAGCATATTGTTCAATTTCCAAGAGTGCCTATACTTCCTGGGGAGTTTTGAGTTGTTGATTTCCAGTTTCATCCCATGGTGGTCTGAGAGGGTACATGGTATGATACTAATGTTTTGGAAGTTGTTTAGATTCGCTTTATGTCCTATCATGTGGTCGATTCTGGAGAAGGTGCCATGCACCACTGAGAACGTATAGTCGGTGTTCTTAGGATAAAAAGTTCTATATATGTCTACTAAGTCCAGTTGTTCTATTGTTTGTGTGAGCTCTGTTGTTTCTTTGTTGAGTTTTTGTTTCGTAGACCGGTCCATTGTTGTTAGAGGTGTGTTGAGATCGCCTACAAGAATTGTGCGGGTGTCTATGTCTTCCCTTAAGTCTGTAAGTAATTGCTTTACGTAAGTAGGTGCATTAAGATTCGGTGCATAAACATTAATGATGGTGATTGCTTCTTGATGGATCTTTCCTTTCACCAGTATAAAATGGCCTTCCCTGTCTCTTTTGATGTTAGTTAGAATGAAATCTATCTCGTCTGAAATTAGGATAGCTACCCCAGCTTTTTTTTCTCGTCTATTGGCGTGAAATATCTTTTTCCATCCCTTCACTTTCAGTTTCTTTGCATCCTTTCTGGTTAGATGTGTTTCTTGTAGGCAACAGATGGTTGGGTCTTGTTTGATGATCCATTCTATTAATCTCTGTCTTTTGATTGGTGAATTTAGACCATTTGTGTTGAGAGTTAAAATTGAGAGGTTGCAATTTTGCCCTGCCATGTGATTGTGTTGTGTGTGTGTTGTTGCCTACGTAATTGTCTTGTTTGTGTGGCCTTTAGTTTGGAGACCTTCTTATTTGCCAACTTTGTTTGTGATTTGCCTCCTTTTTGTCCGGGACTAGCGCATTTCTAAGGAGACTTTGCAGAGCTGGTTTTGTGTAGACATATTCTTCTAGTTTTTCTTTGCTATTGAAGTATCTGATTTCGTTCTCATATACAAATGAGATCTTTGCTGGGTAGATTATTTTTGGTTGACAGTTGTTTTGTTTCAGGACTTGGAAGATCTTTGTCCATTCTCTCCTTGCTTGTAGGGTCTCTTCGGAGAAGTCAGCAGTGATTCTGATGGGTTTTCCCCTGTATGTGATCTTTTCTCTGGTTCGTACTTGTCTCAGGATTCTTTCTTTGTCTTCGTTGGAGTAGAACCTGAGCACCATTTGTCTGGGTGAAGATCTCTTTGGATCATATCTGTTGGGAGTTCTCTGTCCATCCTGTATGCGGGGTGGATTCGTGTTCCAAGTGTTTTGGAATTTTCCTGTATAATTTCATCAAGCACTGCTTGCATCCCAGATTCTCTTTCTACTCCCTCGGGGAGGCCGATGATCCGAATATTCAATTTTCTAAGGTAATCCTTCATCTCTTGCATCATTTTATTAGTTTTGCTGAGGTTTGTCTCCAGCTGTTTAATTCGCTGGGCACCTTCATTTTGTGTGTCTTCTGTGTCAGAGATCCTTTCCTCGGCCGCATTTATTCTGTTGATGAGGCTTTCAATTTTATTATCTTGGGCATCCAGTTTGGTTTTGATTTGTTGTATTTCGGTGATTATGCGGTTCTGGAGGTCTTCCAGCTTTGTGTCCACGTCTCTGAGAAATTTTAGCATTATTTTCATCAATTCCTTTGCTGGTAACACTTCCATGTCTTCATCTCGAATCGCCGATATTGATAATGGCTTTTGGCCCTTGTTTGGTGGGGTGCTGGCTCTTTCATCTGGAGCACAACTCTTTCTGGTGGTTTTCCCCATTGCGTTGGTGTATTCTGGTGGGGCAAATGGACCCATGTGTTGAGGGGCCGTCAGGTGCTTTCCTGTAGAGATTGGAGCCTGCAGGCGTGGTGTTGCCAGGCGTGGTAGTTTTCAAGGCACCGTTGGTGCGTTCTCAGGGCCTGGGGCTGTAGAGCACCACCTTGGGGGCCCAGTGGATTCCAGGCACACTCTGGGCACCTCTTCTACAGGTGTGACACCCCAGGGCGTGGAGGGATGGAGGCGCTCTCTGGGTGTGCCCCCTGCACGGGAATCCACAGGGCTTAGAAGGTTTTATGTGCTTTCTCCCTGCGTTCTCCGTGTCAGGGACTGCAGGGTTTTTCAGAGCCCACCTGGTGCGTCTCCCACACACGGGACTGTGGGTGAGGCACTTTCCAGGCGTGGCTCTTGTGCAGTGAATCCACCACTCGTGGTGTGTGGGTGTTCAGAGCCCCTGCTCCCGTGTGGCTCCCCCACACAGGCCCTTAGCGGAGGAGTGGCCCAGGCGCCCTGTTATAATGACTTCACGGCAGGTTCGCACCGTGTCAGTGTGGTGCAGGAGTTTTCAGAGCTCTCCTGGTGGGTCGCCCATGCCCAGAACTGCGGGGTAGGAGGCGAGGAGTGAGCAGTTCACCCTATGGGAGTGGTACCTGCATGTCGGGGACACACAGCACTACACTTCCCAAAGCTCAGAGCTCTCCTGACACCTGACACCTGCGCTGTGGAGGCGGCTGCTGCAGGCGGGGCCGCCCAGCCCGCTCGGCGCAGCGATCAGAGTCCTCCTGGTGTTCTCGCGCATCCACCAGGCAGGATGTGGGGGACTCCAGATCCTCGCCAGCAGCCTCTGCACACCGAGACGCACTGGCCCCCTCAGCGCAGGAACATCCGAGGCGCCTTCCCGGGGCCCCCTCAGCCACCAACACCACTGTGCGTAGTTCCCAAGGCACAGACCCAACAGTTTCAGGCTGCCTGCCCCGCGTTCTCAGAGGCTGGAACCTCAGTAGGGGGCGAGGAATGCGGAGGCTGCCACGTCAACCCCACCCCCCCCGCTCACCAAACGTCCGGCCGCTGCAGTCTGCCTCCGCTGCTGTGGAAGGCCTCCCACCGGCGACGATCCACCCGACCTCCCCGCCTCCGAGCTGGCCGCGTCTCCCGTCAGGCCGTTTTCAAAAGTGACTCAGCAGGTCTGGAGTGGGATGTCGGTTTCTCTACCTTTGCCCTGCTCCGTTCTCGTTGTTCTTCCGAGTTGTGTGGATCTTTTTGGCTCCACACTGTCCCAGGGAGCTTCACGGACCTCTCCCTGCGGTTCCCTGCTGTTCCTCTTTGCTGCTTCTGTAGCGTTCTATCCCTCTCTCACTGGACGCTCCCTCACAGCCTTCCTCCTACATCGGCCATCTTAAGCCCCCGCGATGTGATCATTTTTCAATGTTACTCTGGAAATCAGGGTGTGTGCTCTAGCCTTTAGTTTGTCTGATAACCACAGCCTTTTGGTAAGAGTTATTTGAAATCATAACAGATTTTTCTGCTAAAATGTACACTACTCTTTTTCTTCAAGTTAATAAGCCAAAACTTGATTCGGGTTGAATGATAAATTATGTGTTGGCAAAAAATGAACCTGGTTTCAGTTTGAAAGTCAGCTTAAAGAGGAGCATGATAGAAAGAGGGCATTAACACTTCTCATCCTTGTCACTTCCGGTTTATGAACTTTAACATCAATTTACAAAAATCAATTTTTCCAGCACAGAGAAATGTGTATAACTCCCTGCTTCTGATCTACAGTTCCAGTGTCATTGGGATTACAAAAATGCACATTTTTAGTATCATTTATTGTAGTCCTAAAGGGTGCTGAATTGAAGGTTCAACGTATTTTAAAACTAAAAATCCAATCTCTATGTGAGCTCAGCGCTGTGCCTAGCAGTTAAAGTCCTCACCTTGAACACACTGGGATCCCATATGGGCACTGGTTCTAATGCCGGCAGCCACACTTCCCATGCAGCTCCCTGCTTGTGGCCTGGGAAAGCAATGGAGCATGGCCCAGTGGAGGACAGCCCAAAGCCTTGGGACCTTCCATCCACGTGGGGGACCTGGAACAGCCCTGGGTCCTGGCTTTGGATCAGCCCAGCACTGGCCATTGCTTTTACTGGGGAGTGAATCATCAAACTGAAGATATTTCTCTCTGTCTCTCCTCCTGTCTCTATATATACATATGACTTTGCAATAAAAGTAAATAAATCTTCAAAAAATGCAACCTTTGGGATTATTAAACTCATTCTTGCCAAAAAATTCAAGAGAGACTTTCTTCTATTTGCAATACAACAGTGTTTCTATGTTGTGTTAACAATTAACCAAGCATCTCAAGAATTTGGTACCAAATTCTACTCAATAGATTTCATCACACACACACACAAGCATACACATGCACACACACACACAGAGCCAAGGAATTTGGATATAACCTTAAACATTTTCAGAAAAAAATTAAAATTTAAATATGAGAAAATGACACCCATGAAAACCTCATTAATTTTATCCAGTAAGCTAATGACGGAAAATGGTCTGTCTTTAAATAACACTAAGATATGCATAATAATAATATTCAATAATGAAACTTCAGCATAATTCAAGGGACCTTTTGTGCTGTTTGAATTCTGTGTTGCAGGAATTATTACAAGTTGAAGATATGATAGAATAACATGCTGAAATGTAATCATTAAGTAGTTTTAATAAGTACCAAAATGCGGGCACACTTATTTCATCTTTAGAATCTTCATCTTCATATTTAGAGTAAATATTTAACATGAAATCCATTTTTCCACAAGGGTGTGAGTAAATTTATAAATCAACTGAATCGTCTGGGATGCTGTAATTCTACATGAACTCATGTGCTCACGGTTCATTCATTTGATTTTCTCAGATGGTAGTCTCTGATAAACAGGAACGATAGGGCCATACACAGTATAGATACCGACACAGATCTGGTTGGTTTCCAGAAAAGATGATGCTGTTGGCAGATGGAAGTGGAGGTGCTTCCGATTAGGAATCTGATGTGAGAAGGCTAAACTTGATGCTACAGCATTACTTGCTTCGGCTTTGACACATGTGTGTCTATATTGTTGTATCCATTTCTAATCATTGTCTTTTCCATCATAGCTACCCTATGTGTGTACCCAGAATGTCAGTTGTGTCGTGGTTGATAACAATAGCTTGATGCAAGCTTTTGGCTTTGCCATTTTTTAAACTTAGACACAGTATATAGAATATCTCTTAGAAGCAATGAACATACAAAGTACTCACACTTTACACTTACTGCTTTAAATTCATGAGTTTAATTATTCTAAAGACCTATTCTTGTCCCGCCTTCCAAATGTACACTGCTAGTTCAGTGGCTAATAAACCATAGAACACACCAACTTGTCCTTCAAACAGCCGTTTTCCCCTCTCTTCCAAGAGCAGTATTGTCATCCACCTGAACCTTGATGGAGAAGAGCTTTTGTAGCATTAGTGAATGACAGTGGAGTCTGCCTGCTGGCTCAGATTCTACTTGAATTGAGTATATAATGCTTCAATTTTAGAATATTCTTTTATTGGTCACATTTAAAGTATATGAAGTAATGGATGAGATTAACAGAACTCAAGATACTGTGGACATTTTTAGGAACAAACAGATCCTCTCCAAAAAGTTTTTCATATTGTGCAGAGTATTAACACACTGTCGATACACACAGAGAAACAGAAACACACATACAGAAAGTGAGTATGAATAACTTGCTGGTAAAACAATGAATCTTTCCATGGAGAGCTGATGATATCCCAAGCATGTTTCAGTGTAGATTATAAGAGGAAAAAGTTCTGGCTTGAATTTTTATTGTGGTTAAAAAAGAAAGAAAGAAAGAAAAACAAAAGGAGAACAAATGAGGTTTCCTATTGGTGTTAAAGGAATAAATAGATGATCTATACTAAGTTTTGCCAGATGTGGACATGTGGAGAATAGGGGCTGGGGACTGAATCTTAGAAACACTCAGCAAACCTTAAACAACACAGCTGGAGTCTTCATTATATAGGACACAACATGGTGATAACATCCTGTGGAGTTCTCATGCCTCGGAGGAGTACTAGAAGCTGTTTCAAATGGCACACCAACCGAACGTTTCTTGTTGACTTAAAGCAGCTTTTGTTCCGGAACCAAGCCTCCATGTTAATCCACAGGGTTCTTCTCAGCAGATTTATAATCTCACAGAATAATTTTTTTTCTCATGTGTATCTTAATTTTTTACAGGCTGGGAAGTATATGGTTCATCTAGCATGGTTGGTATAGACATCAGGCTGAACCCTCTAGTGGGAACGCACTCCATCTTTGGGCATCACATAGATACTTGACTGATAGGTGGTTCTGAAATTTTGCATTGGAAGTGATACAAATGTTGTTCAGTCAAAAGCTGCAGAGTATACATCTTTGATTGCAATAATCTCCTGTAAAGAATATTCTACCTCAGATACAGCAGTGACATTAATATTAACTGAGAGGAGGAAATGCCACACAGGCATTGAAATAGCAGGAGAAGGCTAAGAAACACCACATTAGCCCTCTGCGGGTCCCAATCTCTTCTGCTGTTTCAACATGTTTGTTGTGAAGGACGTGGATCAAACAGAAACAGTTTATCAGACTCTACTTGCTGTGCCCCTTGCTGATGGCTCTTCTACTACAGGCTAATAAATTTTGTAAGGATTCTGCCAACCAATGCTACCCCTTCTTGTTTTACATGTAAAGAGGCCAGGAATATTATGCATGTATCTCAGCGACCGTTTGTGATCCAGAACACATACAGTGTCTGGCTCCTGCACATCATCAATTCAGATAGTGTGTCATAGGGAAATTTAGTAACCCTTGGCACCTCTTGGACCACATATTCAACTATAGCTGACAATGCATATATTTCCATAATACACATGTATAAATGCATGGTAATGATACATAAATACATAATTGATTAATTTTATTTTGAATATTGTTTCTGTCATTGAGAGGAACGCATCTCCAAGTAGGTCTTTGATTCGGCTGGAGGGGATAGAGGTATGGAGGAAGGTGGGTGGGACAAATGGTTCAGGTCCTGTTTGCTTTCCATCCTGTGTCTTCAGTAGGGAAGGAAAGGTGAGGTGAGGAAACCAGTTCCTGCTGTCAAACTATATCAGCACCCTGGGATGGGGGCGGGGTTGTGTCACTGTCACTTGGTGACTCCGATGTGGGGAAGAATGTTCCAAGGGTATTACTTGAATGGACTTGATAAATATCAGATATTGCAAGCTTTGTCGCACCAGAGTGGAATAATTCATTCCAAAGTCTCTTGGCTGACCAAATCTGACAGTGTGTCCATAGACCTAGATGTTTGCTAAAAAGCTTGACCAGGGCAGTTGTCCAACTTGTCTGCATTCATCTTCCAATGAGGAACTCAAACCCTCTGCTAGCCTTGGTGAGCTGGCCATCATCTCCTCCATGTGCATCTCTGCATACAGGCCACTAGACAAGCATCTGAGGAGGCTCAGACCTCATGCAGGCAGCCCAAGGTTGGACCACATATCATGTCACTTTCCCTGTGGCTGGGGTTGGAGTCCAGTGACCTATTTGGGGAGTCCTCCAAGATACCTCATGTGGGGTAACCTCAGACTTGAGTAACGTGTGTGGCAGCAAGTGCAAGGTTGGTTATGATCTGTTACCTGCACAAGCCAAGGCATATACCAGGGAATTCAGCTGTCTAACCAGTTCTGCTCCACCAGGCACATTTCTCAGTCAACCCAACCTAGCCTAACCTAGCCTAACCTAGCCCAGCTCACCACAGACCAAGTCTTCAAACACACCAGTGGGTGCCATGCTAATTGGGGTAACACCACCAAAACTCACACCAGCTCTTCCTCCAGTGACAGTTTCTGCATGTGCTGGCATGTTCTATGGCCTAGCCTGGTCTGGCTCACATCCCATCTGGTTCTTCTGCATACTCATGGGTGTTGTAGTTTAGCTCAGTCCACCTCAGTCCCAGACTTGGCCCACTTTTATGCTGAAGGCTACAGCTGACTTTTCCAAACTGGCCTGTCCCCAGCCCTGATTCTCCAGGTTAACAGTGAGAGGTGCAACCTAGCAGCAGAGTTCTTTAAGATTTCCTACTGCATCCTGGCCCAATCTACATCCTCCCAGCCCTGACTCATGCATGTTTTGGTGACACCTACAATTCATGCTGACCTGGTCCATCACCTTCCAATCTCACCCATGCCAGCAGGTGTTTCAGTTTCACAGAAGCAAGCCCACAAATCTGCTAGAGATTCAGCCCCTATATACTGTTCTATGTTCTGACGTGACCCGCCACCTGGCATGACACTCATGGATGCTAGCTTAACTATGCATGCCTCTCAGCCCCAGCCCTTGCATGCACCAGAAGGTGGCAGGTGGTGCTGCTTAACCAAGGCAAGCTCCCCAATGTGGTCAGGTGCCTTGGTCAACCCAGACATACCCTCTATTTTCCACTCTCTACATCACCCAGCCTCATTTCCCTTGCCTACTTGTAAGTGTGGTGGCCCAGTCTGTGGAAGCACACAGAAGTCACTCCTGCTCTATCAAATACATCCTCCGTAGCCCCCACTCTGACACTTTCCCAGACCCCTTTCCACAATCTGCATCTCCCACTGCTCCGTGGTGCAGCATGCCTGGGGGTATGGTGCCACACACCTTCCCCCTTACCTTCCGCATGTATCTTAACAAAAACGAAAAGGAAAAAATACAAGAGGCAACCATGCTGGCCCACTGGTAGAGTTAACACAGATTTGACACTGATCAAACCCAGAGTGCCTGCCAGCATTGCTTGCTTTCTCCTACAACGCTTACCTAGGTGCAAAGTAACCTAAGAAATTGCCTGCCACAAGTGTTCTGTTACCTTTTAAAGACAGTTAGATAAATGGTCACAGGTTGCAATAAAAAGAAAAATTGAAGAGATCATTTACATATATAATACTCAGAGCATGCTGGTGATCACTTTACCCCATGGAAGGCCCTGTTTCCATGTTATTTGCTGGGCTCAGCTGTGAGAACTGGCTCAATTAGAAATTGGCCAATGAATGTTAACAATAGAGCCTTCCAATCATTTATCCATTATTTGTTTTGCCTACAGATTGAGCAACATTGTTGGCTGCCCATTCATCATGTTCCTTGGAACACTATGTTTTCCTTGCCGTAGCTCTCCCTGGCTGATCCCGGCCTCTCATCTAACTCCCTCTGTGCTGCAGTGAAGCATACAGCACCAGCACCTCATCTCTATCAGTTTTTACTCCTGCATTTCGTCACTCAGGAAGACCACATCTGTAATAACACTTTCTAACCTGGGCTGACATCAACGCTAGTCTACAAGTAATTTTCAGCTCTGAATTTGGCAACAGTTTTGATGTGGACATCAACAGTTACTTCTGATGAGTCTACTAAATAAATAGCTTTGATGGCCTCATGTGAAACCAATTACATTCCTTATAAAATGTATCAATGCTAGTATGTCCATATTTTATAATTTTATCAACAATTTATTATACAAGTAAAATTTATTCTTTACTTTGGATTGTGTGTTCTTAAAAGTTACAAAGTGCCAACTGTGAACCACATTAACATCCTTTCCTAGTAGGCTTGTATTAAAGTGTACTTTATGGGGGAGTGCTATTACTTATATTAATGAATTCATATTGCTCAAGTTTTGCATTATGTTCTGCTTTATTCTAAACACTCAGGGTCCAATTCTGTTTCTTTTACCCAGCTGATCCTGGTATATGAGGCTATGCCATGCTTAAGGGGTATGTATTAGCATATGGACTACTATTATTTCAGTAAGTATCTCAGCAGAACACTTCCTTGGTTTAATTTCTTTCTTGTGTTAATGTAAATTAAGTACTAGTGTAATTATAGCAAGTATGTTACCTCATTGTATGAGAAGCTATGGCATTTTACATTTTAACTACTTTTATTCCAGTGTTTAGACACTCAGATTGTTCAAAGCCCATTTCAGAACATACTTTCTGTGTTTGGGCAACATCTCCTGGAAAGTGACATTCTGGTAGCTGTGACCATTCCTGAGGGTGTTTTAAGGGAGTGCTAAGAACACTACAACAATATATAATGAAGATGCACCGCAACACAAATATAAGTGCTGCCAAACTCTAAGCAAGGTACCAGTGAGCTGGGAGACCAAAAATGTTCTAGCCAAGGTTGACGAAAACATAACTTGTGTGTCAGGCTCAAGTGACGCATTTAACAGTACAAAAAATTAGAGAGCATCCTAAAGACCTAGCTTAGAATCAGCAGGACCCACACACACATCAATCCATTTAGAATCACTCACAGGATGGCGTGTTTGCATAAGTTCCACTTGATTCTTCAGTAGAAGGATCCTCTCTTTGCACCACTGGGTCTGAAATATAGACAACATGAGATGTGTCTGAGAGCTATTGGAATATATATACACACATGTTATGTATATATGCATAATGTATCCATACATAACACATATACACACATATATGTTATGTATATATTATATATACATATATGCATACTATACATATATACCATACATATTATACATATATTATGCATATACACACATATATACATATATAATATATACGTAATATATAATATCTATGCAAATATACATATATAAACATACACACATATATATGTTTATGTATATTTGTTATGTATATGTATATATGTTTCAAACCAGGTAACTCATTTTGACTTTAGAAATTGATGTTGCAAATATAAACTTCTGCAGAATCTCAGGTAGAGATGGCCACATGAATTTCGATACATGTTAAGCCTAAAATTATATTTCTCTTTTTCCTTTGGTATTCTTATGTTTTTTTATTATGTTTCATGACACAGTTATGTAGGTGTGGAAATCGCTCCCTTCACTTGCTCTTCTATCTCCTCTTCTCCACCCCACAATATTTCCCCCTATGTTATTATAATAGTATAGCCATGTGGTGATGGTCGTTAAGTCCAACATTCTGTTATTTAAGTAAATCATGGCATTAGACAATGATCGAAAGACCAGTCTCTTACCGTCAAGCTATATTCAGCAGTTTCATTTGGAGTCCTCCTGTTCAGGAGTGGAGATGCATACTACAGCACACATTAACTTTCTGGTATATACCAGTCTCCTTTATGTAGTTTATCTATGAGAACATATGGATATACATGCTCACCTATACATCTATTTATCTTGTAATTGTCCAGAATGCTGCCTTATATCAGAGAGAGCAGGTTGTAGTTGCCTTCTAAGATGGCTTTATTTCATTGGCTATGATGATTTCCAGTTGGTAACATTTTGTTACAAAATGTAGATGTTTAGTCTTTTCAAAGTCTGAGCAGTATTCCATGGAGTAGATGTGTCAGTTTCTTTTCCTATTCTTTCAGTGGGCATCTGGGTTATTCCTGTGCTCTTCTATTTCTTATTCCACTATTGTGGAATGTGGGTTTTTCCCCAAATCCAGATTTTATCTCATTCTGACAATTGCATTTTGTCTCCATTTTCTTGACTTTCTGTGAAAATTTTAAATACTCTTTTCTGTGTTCTCTGTCTTAATCAACAGCCTTTGACATTCTTCAGGGATAAGATTATTGTTTTAAATCTTTACTTCTTTTTACATCAAACATTCAAGTTTAATCCTTAATATGAAATGCTTCAAAAATCGTATCATTGTACATACATAACATGATTAATATATTCAATATAATATTAAGTTATTTTAGCTTAATACAAGATTATTAGTATAGTAAATATTTGCATGTATCACTAATTTTTATAAAGCATGAAACTATTGCTGTAATATTTAATGCATTCAGAAAAACAGTGATATGAGAAAAAAATAAAGGGAACTGTGAAAATCTTAGAATCAGAAAATGTGAAACAAATGTCTTCCTTATTTCATTTATCAGTTTTCTGTGTTCAATTATGAGTCTCAGGCAAATAATTTTATGTGATTTGACTTATATTTAAATTATGTTAGAAATCAGTTGTTTGTATTTTAATTGTCATATCAAGAATAAGTAAACTTTATTACTGCTTTCCCAGGCCACAGGCAGAGAGCTGGATGGGAATTGGAGCCACCATGATTAGAACCAACGCCCATATGGAATCCCAGTGAATGCAAGGCGAGGACTTTTGCTGCTAGGCTACTGTGCTGGGCCCACTGTGTGAATATCTTAACTTCTTTTTCAGTCAATGTTTGTTTCCTCAAATCTTGACCAAATATACACAAACACACACACACACACACACACAAAATAACTTTGATTAAGATTTCTTCTAAAAAAAACTCAAAAATGATATGCAAATTTAAAATAATTATCCCAACAATTCCTGAAATCAAAATTCCTATATTATCATGTTTCCTTTTTCATTAACGGTAAAATCTTTTATTCATCAAAACATCAAAATGCTCTCCTAATATTTGTTGTTAATATGCTTTTTTCTAAATAGATCATTGCTTCTCATCGCGTCCACCTCTTACATAGCTCCTCATTTCCACGTTCAGGAATATTGCTTTAGCTTAGTCTTTTTTTTTTTTTTAAAGATTTATTTTTATTATTTTTTCATTGGAAAGGCGGATATACAGAGAGGAGAGACAGAGAGGAAGATCTTCCGTCCGATGATTCACTCCCCAAGTGAGCGCCACGGGCCGATACTATGCTGATCTGAAGCCAGGAGGCTCTTCTGGGTCTCCCACATGGGTGCAGGTTCCCAAAGCTTTGGGCCATCCTCAACTGCTTTCCTGGGCCACAGGCAGGGAGCTGGAAGGGAAGCGGAGCTGCCGGGATTAGAACCGGCGCCCATATGGGATCCCGGGCGTGCAAGGCGAGGACCTTTAACCACTTGCGCCACCTTGCTGGGCCCTAGCTTAGTCTTTTCACCTCCTGTCTAAATTTCTACACTAGAGCTCTCGTTGACTTCCTAAGTTCCAGTCTTGTTTATTTCATTTCAACTTTCTTCTTTCTTCTACTGTTATTATTGCTTGCTTTACATGTATTTCCCTGAATTTTTATTTTTAGTATGATTAGAAAAACAATTACAATTGCATGCTTATTGAGGTATCTTTGAAAGTTACATGCAATTCATTGGCAAGTAGGGCCTAATTTTATTTGAGATTAAGTAAAATGTGTAATTATGACATTGATTTATTTGTGTGACACCAAAATGTTAGGAGACTTACCTCTTTTCTCTATGTTCAAATTAACTCCTGTATCTAATGACTTCCAATAATCAAGTTGTAACTACTAATACGAATCGGCTGCTTTTTATTCACCTTCTCTACCTCAGCCAACATTTTTATTGCTGTAGTTATCTATAATTACCACTGAGACACTAAAAAATTATACAAAGCAATTAACTGAGTGATGTCAGTTATTACAATGGCTAAACCTACTCAGAAATTTGAAAACATCGTTGTGGATCAATATCTTTAAAAGTATAAATTTGGGCCCAGCGTGATGGCTCAGAGACCAAATCCTTGCCTTGAGCCTTCCAGCATCCCACACAGGCACTGGATCGTGTCCATATCGCTCCACTTGTTTTCCAACTCCCTGCTTGTTGGCTAGGAAGGCAGTAAAGGATGACCCAAAGCCTTGGGACCCGGTACCCATGTGAGCGACCAAAAAAGCTCCAGGCTTTGGATCGGCCACTTGGGGAGTGAGCCAGCACGTGGAAGATCTTTCACATTGTCTCTCCTTCTCTAACTATGCCTTCCCAGGGAAAAACATAGATAAATATTTTTTGAAGTATGTTTTACAGAGGTATCTATGCATTTCTTGAGAGAGAAAGAGAGAGACCTGTTAATCAGCAAAATAGCTCCACAGCATAATCCTCTGCCTTGCAATGTCACCAGCCCATACTGGTGCCACTTCATGTCCAGGTTTCTTTCCTTTCAATCAAGTTCCCTGCTTATGGCCCATGAAGTCAGTGCACAATGGCCTAGGTTCTCAGGACCCCGCAACTATGTGTGAGACTCAGAATAAGCTCTTGGCTCCTGGCTTCAGAAGGCTCAGATGCCACCATTGACACATTCTGGGAAGTGAACCAGTGGATATTCACATTCTGACTCTTTCTCTCTCTTTTTTTTTTCTACTTTCACTTCTCAAACAAAAATAGGTAAAATGTTTTCATCCTCAAAATCTAGAGAGAACTTCTTCTCTGTAGAAATGTAGCTAATTAATAATTTTTTAAATATTAATTTTTTATTATTTTTATTAGAAAGTAAGATATGCAAAGAGGAAGATATAGAGAAGATTTTTCTTCTGCTGACTCACTCACCAAGCTGCGCAACGGCCGGAGCTGAACCAATCCAACGCCAGGATCCAGGAGCCTCCTCTCAGTTTCCCATGCGGGTGCAGGGTCCCAAGGCCTCAGGCCGTCCTCCACTGCTTTCCCAGGCCACAGGCAGGGAGCGGGAGGGGGAGCGGGCCTCTGGGATTAGAACCAGAGCCTGTATGGGGTCCCTAAAGCACAAGGCAGGATTTTGGCTGCTAGGTTACCTCACCGGGCCGCTAATAAATGCTTTTAAATGATTTTTTTTAATGTACTATGATACACGTTGTAGTTGTCCAGATCCCTGAGCTAACCTGCGGCCCCCTGTATGGAGCCTGCAGCCCACACCCTACCCCACCACCAGCACTGAACTGCTGCTTCCTCCTCTGGTAGAAAGACAAGTTTCAGGAAGTCTGCTGTGATTGGTCCAGGGGTGCGTGGATGGCTCGTGGACAGAGTGTGATCTGCGTGAGGATTGGCCTGTCTGCCTCGGGCGGAAGTAACCTTTACTTTGATTGGCCGGTTGTCGAATATAAGGGAGCCAGAAACTGCAACTGAGAGAGCACCTCAGGATGGTGTGGCTGCCACAGGCCAGTTTTGCTGTGTCTCCTCTGCAAGAAAGGCTTTAGGGCAATGCAGTATCTCTGAGGTAACCATGCCGCCGGGCATTCCTGAGGAGACCTGCTCCCTACAACACCAACACCGGATCCTGAGGTAACCTGCCGCCCTCGGCAGCTAATCCCTGAGGTAACCTGTTCCTTATAACGCTTCCTGAGGTAACCGGCCTCCCCCTAGCAGGCGGTCCAGAGGTAACCTGCTCTATATAACAATCCCTGAGGTAACCTGCCTCACCTTAGCAGCAGGTCTCTGAGGTAACCTGCTCCCTACAAGTGGTAACCCTGACGCCCCAGCGTTCCTGAGGTAACCTGCTTCTTCTAAGCATCCCTGAGGTAACCTGCTTTGTATAACGCTCCCTGAGGAAACCTGCTCTTTATAATGATCCCTGAGGAAACATGCCTCCCCCTAGCAGCAGGTCCCTGAGGTAGCCTGCTCCATATAACACTCCCTGAGGGGGCCCCGCGTGGTGGCACAAGTGGTTAAAGGTCCATGCCTTGCACGCCCGGGATCCCATACAGGAACCGGTTCTAATGGTCGCAGTCCCGCTTCCCTTCCAGCTCCCTGCCTGTGGCCTGGGAAAGCAGGCGAGGATGGCCCAAAGCTTTGCGAACCTGCACCCGCGTGGGAGACCCGGAAGAGGCTCCTGGCTTCAGATCGGCATAGTATTGGCCCTTTGCACTCACTTGGGGAGTGAATCATCGGACGGAAGATCTTCCTCTCTGTCTCTCCTCTCTGTATATCCGCCTTCCCAATGAACAAATAATAAAAATAAATCTTAAAGAAAAAAAAAAATCCCTGAGGTAACCTGCTCCTTATAACGTTCCCTGAGGTAACCTGCCTCCCTCTAGCAGGCGGTCCCTGAGGTAACCTGCTCCATATAACATTCCCTGAGGTAACCTGCACCTTATAAGGATCCCTGAGGAAACCGCCGCCCCCTGGCAGCCTGTCCCTGAGGTAACCTGCTCCATATAAGTTCCCTGAGGTAACCTGCCTCCTCCAAGCAGCAGGTCCCTGAGGTAACCTGCTCCATATAAGTTCCCTGAGGTAACCTGCTCCATATAACATTCCCTGAGGTAACCTGCTCCTTATAAGGATCCCTGAGGTAACCGCCGGCCCCTGGCAGCCTGTCCCTGAGGTAACCTGCTCCATATAAGTTCCCTGAGGTAACCTGCTTCACCCTAGCAGGCGGGCCCTGAGGTAACCTGCTCCATATAAAGATCCCTGAGGAAACCTGCTCCATATAAAGATCCCTGAGGTAACCTGCCTCCTCCAAGCAGCAGGTCCCTGAGGTAGCCTGCTCCATATAACAATCCCTGAGGGGGCCCGGCGCTGAGGCGCAAGTGGTTAAAGGTCCTTGCCTCGCAAGCCCAGGATCCCATATGGGCACCAGTTCTAATGGCGGCAGCCCCGCTTCCCTTCCAGCTCCCTGCCTGTGGCCTGGGAAAGCAGGCGAGGACGGCCCAAAGCTTTGCGAACCTGCACCCGCGTGGGAGACCCAGAAGAGGCTCCTGGCTTCGGATCGGCATAGTATTGGCCCTTTGCGCTCACTTGGGTAGTGAATCATCAGACGGAAGATCTTCCTCTCTGTCTCTCCTCTCTGTATATCCGCCTTTCCAATGAAAAAATAATGAAAATAAATCTTTAAAAAAAAAAAAAAAACAATCCCTGAGGTAACCTGCTCTGTATAATGCTCCCTGAGGTAACCTGCTCCATATAACGCTCCCTCAGGCGACCTGCAACCCCATAGCAGGTGGTCCCTGAGGTAACCTGCTGGATACAAGAGGTAACCTTGCTGATCCAGAATTCCTGAGGTAACCTGCTTCACCCTAGCAGCAGGTCCCTGATGTAACCTGCTCCATATAACAATCCCTGAGGTAACCTGCTCCATATAACAATCCCTGTGGGGGCCCAGCACGGTGGCGCAAGTGGTTAAAGGTCCTTGCCTCGCAAGGCCAGGATCCCATATGGGCACCGGTTCTAATGGCGGCAGTCCCGCTTCCCTTCCAGCTCCCTGCCTGTGGCCTGGGAAAGCAGTCTAGGACGGCCCAAAGCTTTGGGAACCTGCACCCGCGTGGGAGACCTAGAAGAGGCTCCTGGCTTCGGATCGGCATAGTATTGGCCCTTTGCGCTCACTTGGGGAGTGAATCATCAGACGGAAGATCTTCCTCTCTGTCTCTCCTCTCTGTATAGCCGCCTTTCCAATGAAAAAAAATAATAAAAATAAATCTTTAAAAAAAAAAAAAAAACAATCCCTGAGGTAACCTGCTCTGTATAACGCTCCCTGAGGCAACCTGCTCCATATAACGCTCCCTCAGGCGACCTGCAACCCCATAGCAGCAGGTCCCTGAGGTAACCTGCTCTTTATAATGATCCCTGAGGCAACCTGCCACCCACTAGCAGGCGGTCCCTGAGGTAACCTGCTGGATACAAGAGGTAACCTTGCTGATCCAGAATTCCTGAGGTAACCTACTTCACCCTAGCAGCAGGTCCCTGATGTAACCTGCTCCATATAACATTCCCTGAGGTAATGTGCTCCTTATAAGAATCCCTGAGGTAACCGCCGCCCCCTGACAGCCTGTCCCTGAGGTAACCTGCTCCATATAAGTTCCCTGAGGTAACCTGCTTCACCCTAGCAGGCGGGCCCTGAGGTAACCTGCTCCATATAAAGATCCCTGAGGTAACCTGCCTCCTCCAAGCAGCAGGTCCCTGAGGTAGCCTGCTCCATATAACAATCCCTGAGGGCGCCCAGCAAGGTGGCGCAAATGGTTAAAGGCCCTTGCCTTGCAAGCCCGGGATCCCATATGGGCACCAGTTCTAATGGCGGCAGTCCCGCTTCCCTTCCAGCTCCCTGCCTGTGGCCTGGGAAAGCAGGCGAGGACGGCCCAAAGCTTTGGGAACCTGCACCCGCGTGGGAGACCCAGAAGAGGCTCCTGGCTTCGGATCAGCATAGTATTGGCCCTTTGCGCTCACTTGGGGAGTGAATCATCGGACGGAAAATCTTCCTCTCTGTCTCTCCTCTCTGTATATCCGCCTTCCCAATGAACAAATAATAAAAATAAATCTTTAAAAAAAAAAAAACAATCCCTGAGGTAACCTGCTCCATATAACGCTCCCTCAGGCGACCTGCAACCCCATAGCAGCAGGTCCCTGAGGTAACCTGCTCTTTATAATGATCCCTGAGGCAACCTGCCACCCACTAGCAGGCGGTCCCTGAGGTAACCTGCTGGATACAAGAGGTAACCTTGCCGATCCAGAATTCCTGAGGTAACCTGCTTCACCCTAGCAGCAGGTCCCTGATGTAACCTGCTCCATATAACATTCCCTGAGGTAATGTGCTCCTTATAAGGATCACTGAGGTAACCGCCGCCCCCTGGCAGCCTGTCCCTGAGGTAACCTGCTCCATATAAGTTCCCTGAGGTAACCTGCCTCCCTCTAGCAGGCGGTCCCTGAGGTAACCTGCTCCATATAACGCTCCCATGAGGTAACCTGCTCCGGATATCGCTCCCGGACGCAACCTGCCACCCCCTAGCAGGTGGTCTCTGAGGTAACCTGCTCCCTACAAGAGGTAACCCTGCCGCCCCATCATTCCTGAGGTAACCTGCTTCACCCTAGGAGCCGGTCCCTGAGGTAAACTGCTCCATATAACATTCCCTGAGGTAACCTGCTCCTTATAAGGAACCCTGAGGTAACCGCCGCCCCCTGGCAGCCTGTCCCTGAGGTAACCTGCTCCATATAAGTTCCCTGAGGTAACCTGCTTCACCCTAGCAGGGGGTCCCTGAGGTAACCTGCTGGATACAAGAGGTAACCTTGCCGATCCAGAATTCCTGAGGTAACATGCTTCACCCTAGCAGCAGGTCCCTGATGTAACCTGCTCCATATAACAATCCCTGAGGTAACCTGCTCCATATAACAATCCCTGTGGGGGCCCAGCAAGGTGGCGCAAGTGGTTAAAGGTCCTTGCATCGCAAGACCAGGATCCCATATGGGCACCGGTTCTAATGGCGGCAGTCCCGCTTCCCTTCCAGCTCCCTGCCTGTGGCCTGGGAAAGCAGGCGAGGACAGCCCAAAGCTTTGGGAACCTGCACCCGCGTGGGAGACCCGGAAGAGGCTGCTGGCTTCAGATCGGCATAGTATTGGCCCTTTGCGCTCACTTGGGGAGTGAATCATCGGACGGAAGATCTTCCTCTCTGTCTCTCCTCTCTGTATATCCGCCTTCCCAATGAACAAATAATAAAAATAAATCTTAAAAAAAAAAAAAAAATCCCTGAGGTAACCTGCTCCTTATAACGTTCCCTGAGGTAACCTGCCTCCCTCTAGCAGGCGGTCCCTGAGGTAACCTGCTCCATATAACATTCCCTGAGGTAACCTGCTCCTTATAAGGATCCCTGAGGTAACCGCCGGCCCCTGGCAGCCTGTCCCTGAGGTAACCTGCTCCATATAAGTTCCCTGAGGTAACCTGCTTCACCCTAGCAGGCGGGCCCTGAGGTAACCTGCTCCATATAAAGATCCCTGAGGAAACCTGCTCCATATAAAGATCCCTGAGGTAACCTGCCTCCTCCAAGCAGCAGGTCCCTGAGGTAGCCTGCTCCATATAACAATCCCTGAGGGCGCCCGGCGTGGAGGCGCAAGTGGTTAAAGGTCCTTGCCTCGCAAGCCCAGGATCCCATATGGGCACTGGTTCTAATGGCGGCAGCCCCGCTTCCCTTCCAGCTCCCTGCCTGTGGCCTGGGAAAGCAGGCGAGGACAGCCCAAAGCTTTGCGAACCTGCACCCGCGTGGGAGACCCAGAAGAGGCTCCTGGCTTCGGATCGGCATAGTATTGGCCCTTTGCGCTCACTTGGGTAGTGAATCATCAGACGGAAGATCTTCCTCTCCGTCTCTCCTCTCTGTATATCCGCCTTTCCAATGAAAAAAATAATGAAAATAAATCTTTAAAAAAAAAAAAAACAATCCCTGAGGTAACCTGCTCTGTATAATGCTCCCTGAGGTAACCTGCTCCATATAACGCTCCCTCAGGCGACCTGCAACCCCATAGCAGGTGGTCCCTGAGGTAACCTGCTGGATACAAGAGGTAACCTTGCTGATCCAGAATTCCTGAGGTAACCTGCTTCACCCTAGCAGCAGGTCCCTGATGTAACCTGCTCCATATAACAATCCCTGAGGTAACCTGCTCCATATAACAATCCCTGTGGGGGCCCAGCAAGGTGGCGCAAGTGGTTAAAGGTCCTTGCCTCGCAAGGCCAGGATCCCATATGCGCACCGGTTCTAATGGCGGCAGTCCCGCTTCCCTTCCAGCTCCCTGCCTGTGGCCTGGGAAAGCAGGCGAGGACGGCCCAAAGCTTTGCGAACCTGCACCCGCGTGGGAGACACAGAAGAGGCTCCTGGCTTCGGATCGGCATAGTATTGGCCCTTTGCGCTCACTTGGGGAGTGAATCATCGGACGGAAGATCTTCCTCTCTGTCTCTCCTCTCTGTATATCCGCCTTTCCAATGAAAAAAATAATGAAAATAAATCTTTAAAAAAAAAAAAAAACAATCCCTGAGGTAACCTGCTCCATATAACGCTCCCTCAGGCGACCTGCAACCCCATAGCAGCAGGTCCCTGAGGTAACCTGCTCTTTATAATGATCCCTGAGGCAACCTGCCACCCACTAGCAGGCGGGCCCTGAGGTAACCTGCTGGATACAAGAGGTAACCTTGCCGATCCAGAATTCCTGAGGTAACCTGCTTCACCCTAGCAGCAGGTCCCTGATGTAACCTGCTCCATATAACAATCCCTGAGGTAACCTGCTCCATATAACAATCCCTAAGGGCACCCAGCGCGGAGGCACAAGTGGTTAAAGGTCCTTGCCTCGCAAGACCAGGATCCCATATGGGCACCGGTTCTAATGGCGGCAGTCCCGCTTCCCTTCCAGCTCCCTGCCTGTGGCCTGGGAAAGCAGGCGAGGACGGCCCAAAGCTTTGGGAACCTGCACCCGCGTGGGAGACCCGGAAGAGGCTCCTGGCTTCAGATCGGCATAGTATTGGCCCTTTGCGCTCACTTGGGGAGTGAATCATCGGACGGAAGATCTTCCTCTCTGTCTCTCCTCTCTGTATATCCGCCTTCCCAATGAACAAATAATAAAAATAAATCTTAAAAAAAAAAAAAAAACAATCCCTGAGGTAACCTGCTCCTTATAACGTTCCCTGAGGTAACCTGCCTCCCTCTAGCAGGCGGTCCCTGAGGTAACCTGCTCCATATAAGTTCCCTGAGGTAACCTGCTCCATATAACATTCCCTGAGGTAACCTGCTCCTTATAAGGATCCCTGAGGTAACCGCCGGCCCCTGGCAGCCTGTCCCTGAGGTAACCTGCTCCATATAAGTTCCCTGAGGTAACCTGCTTCACCCTAGCAGGCGGGCCCTGAGGTAACCTGCTCCATATAAAGATCCCTGAGGAAACCTGCTCCATATAAAGATCCCTGAGGTAACCTGCCTCCTCCAAGCAGCAGGTCCCTGAGGTAGCCTGCTCCATATAACAATCCCTGAGGGGGCCCGGCGCTGAGGCGCAAGTGGTTAAAGGTCCTTGCCTCGCAAGCCCAGGATCCCATATGGGCACCAGTTCTAATGGCGGCAGCCCCGCTTCCCTTCCAGCTCCCTGCCTGTGGCCTGGGAAAGCAGGCGAGGACGGCCCAAAGCTTTGCGAACCTGCACCCGCGTGGGAGACCCAGAAGAGGCTCCTGGCTTCGGATCGGCATAGTATTGGCCCTTTGCGCTCACTTGGGTAGTGAATCATCAGACGGAAGATCTTCCTCTCCGTCTCTCCTCTCTGTATATCCGCCTTTCCAATGAAAAAAATAATGAAAATAAATCTTTAAAAAAAAAAAAAACAATCCCTGAGGTAACCTGCTCTGTATAATGCTCCCTGAGGTAACCTGCTCCATATAACGCTCCCTCAGGCGACCTGCAACCCCATAGCAGGTGGTCCCTGAGGTAACCTGCTGGATACAAGAGGTAACCTTGCTGATCCAGAATTCCTGAGGTAACCTGCTTCACCCTAGCAGCAGGTCCCTGATGTAACCTGCTCCATATAACAATCCCTGAGGTAACCTGCTCCATATAACAATCCCTGTGGGGGCCCAGCAAGGTGGCGCAAGTGGTTAAAGGTCCTTGCCTCGCAAGGCCAGGATCCCATATGGGCACCGGTTCTAATGGCGGCAGTCCCGCTTCCCTTCCAGCTCCCTGCCTGTGGCCTGGGAAAGC
Source organism: Ochotona curzoniae (assembly GCF_017591425.1). Classification (NCBI taxonomy): domain Eukaryota; kingdom Metazoa; phylum Chordata; class Mammalia; order Lagomorpha; family Ochotonidae; genus Ochotona; species Ochotona curzoniae. The sequence continues at coordinate 287,537 of NW_024466400.1, forward strand.
AGTCTAGGACGGCCCAAAGCTTTGGGAACCTGCACCCGCGTGGGAGACCTAGAAGAGGCTCCTGGCTTCGGATCGGCATAGTATTGGCCCTTTGCGCTCACTTGGGGAGTGAATCATCAGACGGAAGATCTTCCTCTCTGTCTCTCCTCTCTGTATAGCCGCCTTTCCAATGAAAAAAAATAATAAAAATAAATCTTTAAAAAAAAAAAAAACAATCCCTGAGGTAACCTGCTCTGTATAACGCTCCCTGAGGTAACCTGCTCCATATAACGCTCCCTCAGGCGACCTGCAACCCCATAGCAGCAGGTCCCTGAGGTAACCTGCTCTTTATAATGATCCCTGAGGCAACCTGCCACCCACTAGCAGGCGGTCCCTGAGGTAACCTGCTGGATACAAGAGGTAACCTTGCTGATCCAGAATTCCTGAGGTAACCTACTTCACCCTAGCAGCAGGTCCCTGATGTAACCTGCTCCATATAACATTCCCTGAGGTAATGTGCTCCTTATAAGAATCCCTGAGGTAACCGCCGCCCCCTGACAGCCTGTCCCTGAGGTAACCTGCTCCATATAAGTTCCCTGAGGTAACCTGCTTCACCCTAGCAGGCGGGCCCTGAGGTAACCTGCTCCATATAAAGATCCCTGAGGTAACCTGCCTCCTCCAAGCAGCAGGTCCCTGAGGTAGCCTGCTCCATATAACAATCCCTGAGGGCGCCCAGCAAGGTGGCGCAAATGGTTAAAGGCCCTTGCCTTGCAAGCCCGGGATCCCATATGGGCACCAGTTCTAATGGCGGCAGTCCCGCTTCCCTTCCAGCTCCCTGCCTGTGGCCTGGGAAAGCAGGCGAGGACGGCCCAAAGCTTTGGGAACCTGCACCCGCGTGGGAGACCCAGAAGAGGCTCCTGGCTTCGGATCAGCATAGTATTGGCCCTTTGCGCTCACTTGGGGAGTGAATCATCGGACGGAAAATCTTCCTCTCTGTCTCTCCTCTCTGTATATCCGCCTTCCCAATGAACAAATAATAAAAATAAATCTTTAAAAAAAAAAAAACAATCCCTGAGGTAACCTGCTCCATATAACGCTCCCTCAGGCGACCTGCAACCCCATAGCAGCAGGTCCCTGAGGTAACCTGCTCTTTATAATGATCCCTGAGGCAACCTGCCACCCACTAGCAGGCGGTCCCTGAGGTAACCTGCTGGATACAAGAGGTAACCTTGCCGATCCAGAATTCCTGAGGTAACCTGCTTCACCCTAGCAGCAGGTCCCTGATGTAACCTGCTCCATATAACATTCCCTGAGGTAATGTGCTCCTTATAAGGATCACTGAGGTAACCGCCGCCCCCTGGCAGCCTGTCCCTGAGGTAACCTGCTCCATATAAGTTCCCTGAGGTAACCTGCCTCCCTCTAGCAGGCGGTCCCTGAGGTAACCTGCTCCATATAACGCTCCCATGAGGTAACCTGCTCCGGATATCGCTCCCGGACGCAACCTGCCACCCCCTAGCAGGTGGTCTCTGAGGTAACCTGCTCCCTACAAGAGGTAACCCTGCCGCCCCATCATTCCTGAGGTAACCTGCTTCACCCTAGGAGCCGGTCCCTGAGGTAAACTGCTCCATATAACATTCCCTGAGGTAACCTGCTCCTTATAAGGAACCCTGAGGTAACCGCCGCCCCCTGGCAGCCTGTCCCTGAGGTAACCTGCTCCATATAAGTTCCCTGAGGTAACCTGCTTCACCCTAGCAGGGGGTCCCTGAGGTAACCTGCTGGATACAAGAGGTAACCTTGCCGATCCAGAATTCCTGAGGTAACATGCTTCACCCTAGCAGCAGGTCCCTGATGTAACCTGCTCCATATAACAATCCCTGAGGTAACCTGCTCCATATAACAATCCCTGTGGGGGCCCAGCAAGGTGGCGCAAGTGGTTAAAGGTCCTTGCATCGCAAGACCAGGATCCCATATGGGCACCGGTTCTAATGGCGGCAGTCCCGCTTCCCTTCCAGCTCCCTGCCTGTGGCCTGGGAAAGCAGGCGAGGACAGCCCAAAGCTTTGGGAACCTGCACCCGCGTGGGAGACCCGGAAGAGGCTGCTGGCTTCAGATCGGCATAGTATTGGCCCTTTGCGCTCACTTGGGGAGTGAATCATCGGACGGAAGATCTTCCTCTCTGTCTCTCCTCTCTGTATATCCGCCTTCCCAATGAACAAATAATAAAAATAAATCTTAAAAAAAAAAAAAAATCCCTGAGGTAACCTGCTCCTTATAACGTTCCCTGAGGTAACCTGCCTCCCTCTAGCAGGCGGTCCCTGAGGTAACCTGCTCCATATAACATTCCCTGAGGTAACCTGCTCCTTATAAGGATCCCTGAGGTAACCGCCGGCCCCTGGCAGCCTGTCCCTGAGGTAACCTGCTCCATATAAGTTCCCTGAGGTAACCTGCTTCACCCTAGCAGGCGGGCCCTGAGGTAACCTGCTCCATATAAAGATCCCTGAGGAAACCTGCTCCATATAAAGATCCCTGAGGTAACCTGCCTCCTCCAAGCAGCAGGTCCCTGAGGTAGCCTGCTCCATATAACAATCCCTGAGGGCGCCCGGCGCGGAGGCGCAAGTGGTTAAAGGTCCTTGCCTCGCAAGCCCAGGATCCCATATGGGCACTGGTTCTAATGGCGGCAGCCCCGCTTCCCTTCCAGCTCCCTGCCTGTGGCCTGGGAAAGCAGGCGAGGACAGCCCAAAGCTTTGCGAACCTGCACCCGCGTGGGAGACCCAGAAGAGGCTCCTGGCTTCGGATCGGCATAGTATTGGCCCTTTGCGCTCACTTGGGTAGTGAATCATCAGACGGAAGATCTTCCTCTCCGTCTCTCCTCTCTGTATATCCGCCTTTCCAATGAAAAAAATAATGAAAATAAATCTTTAAAAAAAAAAAAAAAACAATCCCTGAGGTAACCTGCTCTGTATAATGCTCCCTGAGGTAACCTGCTCCATATAACGCTCCCTCAGGCGACCTGCAACCCCATAGCAGGTGGTCCCTGAGGTAACCTGCTGGATACAAGAGGTAACCTTGCTGATCCAGAATTCCTGAGGTAACCTGCTTCACCCTAGCAGCAGGTCCCTGATGTAACCTGCTCCATATAACAATCCCTGAGGTAACCTGCTCCATATAACAATCCCTGTGGGGGCCCAGCAAGGTGGCGCAAGTGGTTAAAGGTCCTTGCCTCGCAAGGCCAGGATCCCATATGGGCACCGGTTCTAATGGCGGCAGTCCCGCTTCCCTTCCAGCTCCCTGCCTGTGGCCTGGGAAAGCAGGCGAGGACGGCCCAAAGCTTTGCGAACCTGCACCCGCGTGGGAGACACAGAAGAGGCTCCTGGCTTCGGATCGGCATAGTATTGGCCCTTTGCGCTCACTTGGGGAGTGAATCATCGGACGGAAGATCTTCCTCTCTGTCTCTCCTCTCTGTATATCCGCCTTTCCAATGAAAAAAATAATAAAAATAAATCTTTAAAAAAAAAAAAAACAATCCCTGAGGTAACCTGCTCCATATAACGCTCCCTCAGGCGACCTGCAACCCCATAGCAGCAGGTCCCTGAGGTAACCTGCTCTTTATAATGATCCCTGAGGCAACCTGCCACCCACTAGCAGGCGGGCCCTGAGGTAACCTGCTGGATACAAGAGGTAACCTTGCCGATCCAGAATTCCTGAGGTAACCTGCTTCACCCTAGCAGCAGGTCCCTGATGTAACCTGCTCCATATAACAATCCCTGAGGTAACCTGCTCCATATAACAATCCCTAAGGGCACCCAGCGCGGAGGCACAAGTGGTTAAAGGTCCTTGCCTCGCAAGACCAGGATCCCATATGGGCACCGGTTCTAATGGCGGCAGTCCCGCTTCCCTTCCAGCTCCCTGCCTGTGGCCTGGGAAAGCAGGCGAGGACGGCCCAAAGCTTTGGGAACCTGCACCCGCGTGGGAGACCCGGAAGAGGCTCCTGGCTTCAGATCGGCATAGTATTGGCCCTTTGCGCTCACTTGGGGAGTGAATCATCGGACGGAAGATCTTCCTCTCTGTCTCTCCTCTCTGTATATCCGCCTTCCCAATGAACAAATAATAAAAATAAATCTTAAAAAAAAAAAAAAAAACAATCCCTGAGGTAACCTGCTCCTTATAACGTTCCCTGAGGTAACCTGCCTCCCTCTAGCAGGCGGTCCCTGAGGTAACCTGCTCCATATAAGTTCCCTGAGGTAACCTGCTCCATATAACATTCCCTGAGGTAACCTGCTCCTTATAAGGATCCCTGAGGTAACCGCCGGCCCCTGGCAGCCTGTCCCTGAGGTAACCTGCTCCATATAAGTTCCCTGAGGTAACCTGCTTCACCCTAGCAGGAGGGCCCTGAGGTAACCTGCTCCATATAAAGATCCCTGAGGAAACCTGCTCCATATAAAGATCCCTGAGGTAACCTGCCTCCTCCAAGCAGCAGGTCCCTGAGGTAGCCTGCTCCATATAACAATCCCTGAGGGGGCCCGGCGCTGAGGCGCAAGTGGTTAAAGGTCCTTGCCTCGCAAGCCCAGGATCCCATATGGGCACCAGTTCTAATGGCGGCAGCCCCGCTTCCCTTCCAGCTCCCTGCCTGTGGCCTGGGAAAGCAGGCGAGGACAGCCCAAAGCTTTGCGAACCTGCACCCGCGTGGGAGACCCAGAAGAGGCTCCTGGCTTCGGATCGGCATAGTATTGGCCCTTTGCGCTCACTTGGGTAGTGAATCATCAGACGGAAGATCTTCCTCTCCGTCTCTCCTCTCTGTATATCCGCCTTTCCAATGAAAAAAATAATGAAAATAAATCTTTAAAAAAAAAAAAAACAATCCCTGAGGTAACCTGCTCTGTATAATGCTCCCTGAGGTAACCTGCTCCATATAACGCTCCCTCAGGCGACCTGCAACCCCATAGCAGGTGGTCCCTGAGGTAACCTGCTGGATACAAGAGGTAACCTTGCTGATCCAGAATTCCTGAGGTAACCTGCTTCACCCTAGCAGCAGGTCCCTGATGTAACCTGCTCCATATAACAATCCCTGAGGTAACCTGCTCCATATAACAATCCCTGTGGGGGCCCAGCAAGGTGGCGCAAGTGGTTAAAGGTCCTTGCCTCGCAAGGCCAGGATCCCATATGGGCACCGGTTCTAATGGCGGCAGTCCCGCTTCCCTTCCAGCTCCCTGCCTGTGGCCTGGGAAAGCAGTCTAGGACGGCCCAAAGCTTTGGGAACCTGCACCCGCGTGGGAGACCTAGAAGAGGCTCCTGGCTTCGGATCGGCATAGTATTGGCCCTTTGCGCTCACTTGGGGAGTGAATCATCAGACGGAAGATCTTCCTCTCTGTCTCTCCTCTCTGTATAGCCGCCTTTCCAATGAAAAAAAATAATAAAAATAAATCTTTAAAAAAAAAAAAAACAATCCCTGAGGTAACCTGCTCTGTATAACGCTCCCTGAGGTAACCTGCTCCATATAACATTCCCTGAGGTAATGTGCTCCTTATAAGGATCCCTGAGGTAACCGCCGCCCCCTGACAGCCTGTCCCTGAGGTAACCTGCTCCATATAAGTTCCCTGAGGTAACCTGCTTCACCCTAGCAGGCGGGCCCTGAGGTAACCTGCTCCATATAAAGATCCCTGAGGTAACCTGCCTCCTCCAAGCAGCAGGTCCCTGAGGTAGCCTGCTCCATATAACAATCCCTGAGGGCGCCCAGCAAGGTGGCGCAAATGGTTAAAGGCCCTTGCCTTGCAAGCCCGGGATCCCATATGGGCACCAGTTCTAATGGCGGCAGCCCCGCTTCCCTTCCAGCTCCCTGCCTGTGGCCTGGGAAAGCAGGCGAGGACGGCCCAAAGCTTTGGGAACCTGCACCCGCGTGGGAGACCTAGAAGAGGCTCCTGGCTTCGGATCGGCATAGTATTGGTCCTTTGCGCTCACTTGGGTAGTGAATCATCAGACGGAAGATCTTCCTCTCTGTCTCTCCTCTCTGTATATCCGCCTTTCCAATGAAAAAAATAATAAAAATAAATCTTAAAAAAAAAAAAAAAATCCCTGAGGTAACCTGCTCCATATAACGCTCCCTCAGGCGACCTGCAACCCCATAGCAGCAGGTCCCTGAGGTAACCTGCTCTTTATAAGGATCCCTGAGGCAACCTGCCACCCACTAGCAGGCGGTCCCTGAGGTAACCTGCTGGATACAAGAGGTAACCTTGCCGATCCAGAATTCCTGAGGTAACATGCTTCACCCTAGCAGCAGGTCCCTGATGTAACCTGCTCCATATAACAATCCCTGAGGTAACCTGCTCCATATAACAATCGCTGTGGGGGCCCAGCAAGGTGGCGCAAGTGGTTAAAGGTCCTTGCCTCGCAAGGCCAGGATCCCATATGGGCACCGGTTCTAATGGCGGCAGTCCCGCTTCCCTTCCAGCTCCCTGCCTGTGGCCTGGGAAAGCAGGCGAGGACAGCCCAAAGCTTTGGGAACCTGCACCCACGTGGGAGACCCGGAAGAGGCTCCTGGCTTCAGATCGGCATAGTATTGGCCCTTTGCGCTCACTTGGGGAGTGAATCATCGGACGGAAGATCTTCCTCTCTGTCTCTCCTCTCTGTATATCCGCCTTCCCAATGAACAAATAATAAAAATAAATCTTAAAGAAAAAAAAAAATCCCTGAGGTAACCTGCTCCTTATAACGTTCCCTGAGGTAACCTGCCTCCCTCTAGCAGGCGGTCCCTGAGGTAACCTGCTCCATATAACGCTCCCATGAGGTAACCTGCTCCGGATATCGCTCCCGGACGCAACCTGCCACCCCCTAGCAGGTGGTCTCTGAGGTAACCTGCTCCCTACAAGAGGTAACCCTGCCGCCCCAGCATTCCTGAGGTAACCTGCTTCACCCTAGGAGCCGCTCCCTGAGGTAAACTGCTCCATATAACATTCCCTGAGGTAACCTGCTCCTTATTGGGATCCCTGAGGTAACCGCCGCCCCCTGGCAGCAGGTCCCTGAGGAAACCTGCTCCGTATAAGTTCCCTGAGGTAACCTGCTTCACCCTAGCAGGCGGGCCCTGAGGTAACCTGCTCCATATAAAGATCCCTGAGGAAACCTGCTCCATATAAAGATCCCTGAGGTAACCTGCCTCCTCCAAGCAGCAGGTCCCTGAGGTAGCCTGCTCCATATAACAATCCCTGAGGGCACCTGGCGCGGAGGCGCAAGTGGTTAAAGGTCCTTGCCTTGCAAGCCCGGGATCCCATATGGGCACCAGTTCTAATGGCGGCAGCCCCGCTTCCCTTCCAGCTCCCTGCCTGTGGCCTGGGAAAGCAGGCGAGGACGGCCCAAAGCTTTGGGAACCTGCACCCGCGTGGGAGACCCAGAAGAGGCTCCTGGCTTTGGATCAGCATAGTATTGGCCCTTTGCGCTCACTTGGGTAGTGAATCATCAGACGGAAGATCTTCCTCTCTGTCTCTCCTCTCTGTATAGCCGCCTTTCCAATGAAAAAAATAATAAAAATAAATCTTTAAAAAAAAAAAAAACAATCCCTGAGGTAACCTGCTCTGTATAACGCTCCCTGAGGTAACCTGCTCCATATAACGCTCCCTCAGGCGACCTGCAACCCCATAGCAGCAGGTCCCTGAGGTAACCTGCTCTTTATAATGATCCCTGAGGCAACCTACCACCCCCTAGCAGGCGGTCCCTGAGGTAACCTGCTGGATACAAGAGGTAACCTTGCTGATCCAGAATTCCTGAGGTAACCTACTTCACCCTAGCAGCAGGTCCCTGATGTAACCTTCTCCATATAACATTCCCTGAGGTAACCTGCTCCTTATAAGGATCCCTGAGGTAACCGCCGCCCCCTGGCAGCCTGTCCCTGAGGTAACCTGCTCCATATAAGTTCCCTGAGGTAACCTGCTTCACCCTAGCAGCAGGTCCCTGAGGTAACCTGCTCCATATAACAATCCCTGAGGTAACCTGCTCCATATAACAATCCCTGTGGGGGCCCAGCAAGGTGGCGCAAGTGGTTAAAGGTCCTTGCCTCGCAAGGCCAGGATCCCATATGGGCACCGGTTCTAATGGCGGCAGTCCCGCTTCCCTTCCAGCTCCCTGCCTGTGGCCTGGGAAAGCAGGCGAGGACAGCCCAAAGCTTTGGGAACCTGCACCCACGTGGGAGACCCGGAAGAGGCTCCTGGCTTCAGATCGGCATAGTATTGGCCCTTTGCGCTCACTTGGGGAGTGAATCATCGGACGGAAGATCTTCCTCTCTGTCTCTCCTCTCTGTATATCCGCCTTCCCAATGAACAAATAATAAAAATAAATCTTAAAAAAAAAAAAAAAAACAATCCCTGAGGTAACCTGCTCCTTATAACGTTCCCTGAGGTAACCTGCCTCCCTCTAGCAGGCGGTCCCTGAGGTAACCTGCTCCATATAACATTCCCTGAGGTAACCTGCTCCTTATAAGGATCCCTGAGGTAACCGCCGGCCCCTGGCAGCCTGTCCCTGAGGTAACCTGCTCCATATAAGTTCCCTGAGGTAACCTGCTTCACCCTAGCAGGCGGGCCCTGAGGTAACCTGCTCCATATAAAGATCCCTGAGGAAACCTGCTCCATATAAAGATCCCTGAGGTAACCTGCCTCCTCCAAGCAGCAGGTCCCTGAGGTAGCCTGCTCCATATAACAATCCCTGAGGGGGCCCGGCGCTGAGGCGCAAGTGGTTAAAGGTCCTTGCCTCGCAAGCCCAGGATCCCATATGGGCACCAGTTCTAATGGCGGCAGCCCCGCTTCCCTTCCAGCTCCCTGCCTGTGGCCTGGGAAAGCAGGCGAGGACGGCCCAAAGCTTTGCGAACCTGCACCCGCGTGGGAGACCTAGAAGAGGCTCCTGGCTTCGGATCGGCATAGTATTGGCCCTTTGCGCTCACTTGGGTAGTGAATCATCAGACGGAAGATCTTCCTCTCTGTCTCTCCTCTCTGTATATCCGCCTTTCCAATGAAAAAAATAATAAAAATAAATCTTAAAAAAAAAAAAAAACAATCCCTGAGGTAACCTGCTCCATATAACGCTCCCTCAGGCGACCTGCAACCCCATAGCAGCAGGTCCCTGAGGTAACCTGCTCTTTATAAGGATCCCTGAGGCAACCTGCCACCCACTAGCAGGCGGTCCCTGAGGTAACCTGCTGGATACAAGAGGTAACCTTGCCGATCCAGAATTCCTGAGGTAACATGCTTCACCCTAGCAGCAGGTCCCTGATGTAACCTGCTCCATATAACAATCCCTGAGGTAACCTGCTCCATATAACAATCCCTGTGGGGGCCCAGCAAGGTGGCGCAAGTGGTTAAAGGTCCTTGCCTCGCAAGGCCAGGATCCCATATGGGCACCGGTTCTAATGGCGACAGTCCCGCTTCCGTTCCAGCTCCCTGCCTGTGGCCTGGGAAAGCAGGCGAGGACGGCCCAAAGCTTTGGGAACCTGCACCCGCGTGGGAGACCCGGAAGAGGCTCCTGGCTTCAGATCGGCATAGTATTGGCCCTTTGCGCTCACTTGGGGAGTGAATCATCGGACGGAAGATCTTCCTCTCTGTCTCTCCTCTCTGTATATCCGCCTTCCCAATGAACAAATAATAAAAATAAATCTTAAAGAAAAAAAAAAATCCCTGAGGTAACCTGCTCCTTATAACGTTCCCTGAGGTAACCTGCCTCCCTCTAGCAGGCGGTCCCTGAGGTAACCTGCTCCATATAAAGATCCCTGAGGTAACCTGCCTCCCTCTAGCAGGCGGTCCCTGAGGTAACCTGCTCCATATAACGCTCCCATGAGGTAACCTGCTCCGGATATCGCTCCCGGACGCAACCTGCCACCCCCTAGCAGGTGGTCTCTGAGGTAACCTGCTCCCTACAAGAGGTAACCCTGACGCCCCAGCATTCCTGAGGTAACCTGCTTCACCCTAGGAGCCGGTCCCTGATGTAAACTGCTCCATATAACATTCCCTGAGGTAACCTGCTCCTTATAAGGATCCCTGAGGTAACCGCCGCCCCCTGGCAGCCTGTCCCTGAGGTAACCTGCTCCATATAAGTTCCCTGAGGTAACCTGCTTCACCCTAGCAGGCGGGCCCTGAGGTAACCTGCTCCATATAAAGATCCCTGAGGAAACCTGCTCCATATAAAGATCCCTGAGGTAACCTGCCTCCTCCAAGCAGCAGGTCCCTGAGGTAGCCTGCTCCATATAACAATCCCTGAGGGCGCCCGGCGCGGAGGCGCAAGTGGTTAAAGGTCCTTGCCTTGCAAGCCCGGGATCCCATATGGGCACCAGTTCTAATGGCGGCAGCCCCGCTTCCCTTCCAGCTCCCTGCCTGTGGCCTGGGAAAGCAGGCGAGGACGGCCCAAAGCTTTGCGAACCTGCACCCGCGTGGGAGACACAGAAGAGGCTCCTGGCTTCGGATCGGCATAGTATTGGCCCTTTGCGCTCACTTGGGTAGAGAATCATCAGACGGAAGATCTTCCTCTCTGTCTCTCCTCTCTGTATATCCGCCTTTCCAATGAAAAAAATAATAAAAATAAATCTTTAAAAAAAAAAAAACAATCCCTGAGGTAACCTGCTCTGTATAAGGCTCCCTGAGGTAACCTGCTCCATATAACGCTCCCTCAGGCGACCTGCAACCCCATAGCAGCAGGTCCCTGAGGTAACCTGCTCTTTATAATGATCCCTGAGGCAACCTACCACCCCCTAGCAGGCAGTCCCTGAGGTAACCTGCTGGATACAAGAGGTAACCTTGCTGATCCAGAATTCCTGAGGTAACCTGCTTCACCCTAGCAGCAGGTCCCTGATGTAACCTGCTCCATATAACATTCCCTGAGGTAATGTGCTCCTTATAAGGATCCCTGAGGTAACCGCCGGCCCCTGGCAGCCTGTCCCTGAGGTAACCTGCTCCATATAAGTTCCCTGAGGTAACCTGCTTCACCCTAGCAGGCGGGCCCTGAGGTAACCTGCTCCATATAAAGATCCCTGAGGTAACCTGCTTCACCCTAGCAGCAGGTCCCTGAGGTAGCCTGCTCCATATAACAATCCCTGAGGTAACCTGCTCCATATAACAATCCCTGTGGGGGCCCAGCAAGGTGGCGCAAGTGGTTAAAGGTCCTTGCCTCGCAAGGCCAGGATCCCATATGGGCACCGGTTCTAATGGCGGCAGTCCCGCTTCCCTTCCAGCTCCCTGCCTGTGGCCTGGGAAAGCAGGCGAGGACAGCCCAAAGCTTTGGGAACCTGCACCCGCGTGGGAGACCCAGAAGAGGCTCCTGGCTTCAGATCGGCATAGTATTGGCCCTTTGCGCTCACTTGGGGAGTGAATCATCGGACGGAAAATCTTCCTCTCTGTCTCTCCTCTCTGTATATCCGCCTTCCCAATGAACAAATAATAAAATTAAATCTTTAAAAAAAAAAAAACAATCCCTGAGGTAACCTGCTCCATATAACGCTCCCTCAGGCGACCTGCAACCCCATAGCAGCAGGTCCCTGAGGTAACCTGCTCCTATACTCCCATGAGTAACTGCTCGATACCCCTGAGGCAACCTGCCACCCCCTAGCAGGTGGTCCCTGAGGTAACCTGCTGGCTACAAGAGGTAACCTTGCCGATCCAGCATTCCTGAGGTAACCTGCTTCACCCTAGCAGCCGGTCCCTGATGTAAACTTCTCCATATAACATTCCCTGAGGTAACCTGCTCCTTATAAGGATCCCTGAGGTAACCGCCGCCCCCTGGCAGCCTGTCCCTGAGGTAACCTGCTCCATATAAGTTCCCTGAGGTAACCTGCTTCACCCTAGCAGGCGGGCCCTGAGGTAACCTGCTCCATATAAAGATCCCTGAGGAAACCTGCTCCATATAAAGATCCCTGAGGTAGCCTGCTCCATATAACAATCCCTGAGGAAACCTGCTCCATATAAGTCCTGAGGTAACCTGCTTCACCCTAGCAGGCAGGGTCCCTGAGGTAACCTGCTCCATTATAAAGAATCCCTGAGGAAA